>NW_017306760.1:195381-236461 GCF_000935625.1 Nanorana parkeri | reverse complement strand
TAGGGTTGCCACCTTTTCTTCAAGCGAAACCCGAACACTCAAGCGATGCACAGACATTTTTGGGGGAGAATGAGTCGTGGCTTATTCATATGTAAATATTGCCGCCCATTCATATGCAAATATCACAGTTGAGACTATTTTCAGTGGGGGGCCAGTAGCCCCTATTCTAATTTTGGTTGCCCCTGTCTGCCTGACATCTTGTGCCCGGGTCTCTGCTGCCATGAAACTCGAACACAGCATTCAAAACCCGAACTGTCCGGGTGAATCCTGGACAGGTGGTAACCCTACCTGGAGATCTACTTTTGAAATGACGAGCTCAATGAGACCTACCAATGAAGAAAAGCCTGCATTCAGGGGCGGGAGGGGCCCCCCGCCTGCAGTGTCATCGCCTGCACTCTGAACGCAGGCACTTTCTGCTGTCTCTTTTCTCTCTCTGCTGTCTTCTCTCCATGTCCATGACCGAGTGCCCGACTTTTTAGAGGGGGTGACACCAAAAGTGACTGTCAGTCATGTTGGTGTCACCCCTGCAATGGTGTCACCCCACTTGTGACGCCACTGCATAACCTTAACCTAACAGCAAACACTAAGAAAACCCCAAAAAATAAATGCTTACCCTATTGGGTGCTGAAACTGACACATCTTAGATGAGATCTCCAAGGACCAAGATCTTAGCACTGAACACGGCTTGTTGGAAATTCTATATCAGCTTTTCTCAACCAGGGTGACTTCTAACCTCCTCAGGGGTGCCATGAAATTTTCACACAGCGTCATGTTCCGCCTCCCATCCCCTGCCATACTGTTGCAGCCACCTGATGTGATGGCAGGACTGGTAGGACCTGATGTGAAGGTTGAAAAACACTGTAATATTTTGGTCTATGGGAGGAAAATGAACCACTTAACAAGAACCTACATAAACACAGGATGGACGTACAAACTCCATGCATACCTTTCAGGGAGAAAATGACTCTCTCGTGGACACCAGGGAGCTGCTGTCCAAAAGAGGGAGACTCCCTGAACATCAGGGAGACTTGAGATCCCTGATATTGTATTTTAGTGGAGAAGAAACACAGGGCCCTAGAAAGAAAGACAGGAGTGCTGCTAACCACTTAGAAATGTTGACTTCTGAAAAAATGGTTATCAATTCCAGATTTCTTTCTGTTTATCCTTTTCTCTTTCCATCCTATCTTAGGTTTCGGGAGCTGGGGTTGGAATAATCTCTTTTAGCAAAGGGGTAGAGCCAGCCTTGGCAATGGGAGTTTATTTGCCCCAAGTGGCTGCTACCATCTGTGTCAATGGAACCAATGCAATCAATGGAGAGGCTCTCAGCTATGGAGATATCATCTTTCCTGCAATCCCTTATCAAGCAGAAAGAATACTAACCACAGATAGAGGAACCATTCTCGTCTATGAGTTAATGGGAGATCCAAGAAAGCCTGAATATCATAATTCCATAATTCCAGTGGAGAGGGCCCGAGGACCCATCCTCTTTTTGGTGGGAGAAAATGACCAGGTGTATAACAGCTTATTTTTTGCCAAGGAGGTATTAGCCAGAGCACACAAATACGGCAAGCAGGATGTCTACTTACGGAGTTACCCTGGAGCTGGCCACCTTCTGGAGCCACCCGGTTTACCCCATTGCTCTGTGAGCAGAGTTCATTTACTTCCACTCCCATTGAACTTTGGGGGGGAACTTGTGTCTCACTGCAGGGCCCAAGAAAGCTGCTGGAAAGAGATACTGGACTTCCTGCGTAAAAATATACCATGCTCTCGGCAGAATAAGTTATGAAGAATTGTTTGCTGTTTTTGAAAAGCTTTTCTACTACAGAGAGTTAGCTAAATCTATGGGACTGATTTTTAAAAAGAATTACAGCCACTAGTTGGCGCAGAGGAGCATAGGAAATTCCTATGCTCCTTGGTGCCATCTAGTGGCTGCAATGAGTGGCAGGTATGGATTTTAAGGCAGAAAATAGAGTTCCGCCCTTCACTTGATTTAATTTTTCCTTTTAATTACATTTTTTTATGATCATTTTTTTCATATGATCATTTTATTTTGCTATGGTTGCAATCACAATGTTGTATCCTATTATACTATTTTTGTTGTTTGTAACTTTATTTTTGGCATTCCCTAGTGCGTAACTACAAACAGATTGCACAAACTGGGTCACCCCTGGATTCAGAGAGAATCCCATTTCTATGGACAGCTGCTGAACCCAGGCCATTGGGCCAAATTATAGACACTGCACCAACCACCTAGAAAACTGGGCCCAGCACCTTGCTCTCAGCTCTACCTGTATGCATAAAGTCCTGTCTCATGTAAAATGTATCTACTAGAAACAAAAGCAAACAAAAAAATGTTTTATAGTTTGACTGGTAAATTACACATGAAAATTGTATTATCACTGTACATCACAATGTGTTTAGCATCGCAGGTCCTTTCTCACTAGGGTCTCAGCCTCCCCCTGGCGCAGCACCATCAATTCTCGCGCGAAGCAGCCATTCAAAATATGCTGATCGGCCCTGCGTGTCAGCTTGAGGTGGGGTGGGTCAGGCTGGAAGTATGGCCAAAAGGGAGCTTCATCCATACGTGCAAGGGAGCTTACAGCTCCCACATGTGCCCTGTAAAGGGCGCGCAAGGGAGCTGTACAAACAATGCACATATGCATGGAGCTCCGTCACAGCACAGCAGCCCACACTGGACCCCAAGCTGAGCATCCACTCCAGTTCTCACAAGGTAGGGGGACTGGGTGGATCCTAAAAAAAAGAAAAAAATTATTATCTTTTGGGGGAGTGTGTATGTGTGAGAGAATGTCTGTGGTTGTGTGTGTCAGTGTTATTGAGGGTCCGTTTACACTAGTACAGTGCGTTAATCACACTTATAAAACTCTAAGTGCATATATACTTAGTGACAATTATACAAAATGTTCACTCCAACTTATATATAGTCCATATAAAAATGTTCCCAAAAATGATATGATCAGAAATAAATGTGATGAAATCCTTGTGTTCACTTTCTTTGTATTACATCAGTGAGTCAAATAATCATTGCATATAAAGTTCCACCCTCACTCGTGACTTCTGTGCTTCAATTCCTCGTCAATTGAACCTCCAGGTGCACAAACACTAGCACACTCACCAGATAATTCTGACCACCCAGATTGGTTTTATAACGCTCTGCAAACTTCCCTGGCGTCCGATGTCTCCTTCTCCACCGAATCACCAACGGCTGAAAATGATGAGTCCGCCCGATGTCTCTCCCAAGTTGGAGTGAACATTTTGTATAATTGTCTAAGTATATGCACTTAGAGGTTTATAATATTAGAGATAGCGCAGTGTCTTTTGTTTAATATAATGTTGGAGAAGTTTATATAGCTTCTCTCTATCTCTGCGACTGTTAATAGGGTTTTATTGAGGATTTTGGGGTAGAGCACTATAGCGCGGGTAATCATTTGTTTTGCTAGTCCCATGCGATTAATGCACTGTACCACGAAATCGCACCTACTGATGTGGAAGGTGTTTTGCGTTGCAATTAATTTGAGTGACACCCCAAATGCACCTCCTGCCTGCACCCGTATGCTTGGTACTGCAATGCTGTGCATTCTATTGCAATGCGACTTGGGTAGCGAGTAAATGACTAAGGACAAATGTGGGTCCTGAGGTTACACAGGTTCAGAACCACTGATCTAGAACATACACCAGCCACTGGTGAAGACTTCCAAGGAGTTCATCCAATGGGACTCTGCTGGGCTCTCAAGCCAGTTACTCAATTTTTAAGGTTGTAAACACAAGATGTGATAGGAAGTCCTTTCTATGTTCACTTGGCGCTCTACCGACATTTAGAAATCACTCCATCTCAAAAAATATTCCTACCCAAGTAAAGGTTTTCAAGGATGGTATGCCAGTCCTCATGTCCAGAGAGTGCAGATCAGAGAAGGGACGAGTCCGGGGAGCTCTCTTTCTTCCTCCAGGTATGACAATAGCAAAATCCATTATTGGTTTCTAGGAATGGTGCCAAAATTCTGGTTATTGATTTCTTGTTGCTCTAACAACCTCCCGGGAAACAGTCATACCTAGAGTTTATCTTATCACAATATCAGAGTCAATTGATTAGCTGCATTCTCTTGCAAACTGTTTGATTTTCTAGCTATGGTTTTATTCCTATGAGATAACGCCAGCATTGTGGGTGTCTGCTCATAGTCCTAGATGGGCATGCTTGGACAATTTGTTCACATCCTTTAAGCAATGATTCAGGAGAAAATATACTTCAGTGGTGGTTAGATTGGTCTGAGAATACATTGTGAAGGTCTGAGCTGAAAGTGGAAGCAGCTCAGACGTCTTATCTGGGAAAGTCGGTCGTTTCCTATAAGAGGTTGCTAATCTAACCAATTAAAATTAGTATTTAGCTTCTCTTCAATCTCTACTAAGCTCCCCAATGGCAATGGGTTTTTAGAAACAATAAGCAAAGGATACCAGGGGAGTGTATTTAGAAAAGTTTGCAGAGCATACATTCTGTGTGAATAGGGCACATTTGAATGTTTTCTTGTGCCTCTTGTGTTCTTGTCTTTCTTGAAATGTCAAAATATACCACATTATGGCCATGAAATGGAGCCGAGGAGCAACGGAAATAAGTATTTTTTTGTAGGAAATAAGTATCTGTACAGTGACCTTAACCTAACCTTGACTATGCTTCTGTTCAGTCCCTTTTTGCTGTCTCTGACTGGTTGATCTGACTTTCTGCCTCTCTCCTGGTTCTCACCTGTCACCGTTGCACAGACCTCACCTTGTATTGCCATCCTCTGCTTATCTCTAGGAATGGCCTGGCTCAGATGCAGTCATCCAGAGCATAAGAACCTGGGGGCAATAAAGTTCAGTGCAAGCACATACAGTAGTTTCCCCAACAGAGCAAACCAGATTGCCACGCCCCTCTGAGGAAGCCCGTGTTACAGGGCGAAAACGTGTTCAGGGAAGTACAGGTGGACTTCTCTGTCGGTCCTGCTGGATGATGTGGTTGTTGTAATTCATATCGGAACGCACCTATCCCAGTATATACCGGGCCAGCATTGGGAAGGGATGTCATGGTTTGATGTTCTGTAGAAAACATTTTCCCCATGTTTACTTTGCTCACATGACTTTGACAGAGCAACAGGTTGGCTCTGCTCTGGATGGGCAGAGTACACTGCAGCCCTTGCATAAATCTATGTGTGGGTTTAGAGCCAAAATAACATAATAGGTGATAGAAAATCTCTCCAAAGGGTGTGTTTGGTCCGGAAGCAGAATTAGAATCCCATTTTTAAAAACCCACAAGCATCAGGTAGCATTTTTGTTACATTATGTTTCTTTCTTTACCTCTCATGGTGCAAATGATCATACCATCACTCACACTAGGTGGCCAAAATTTGTGGACACCTAAGGGCAGTGGCGTAACAATCGCTAAAGCGACTCAGGCGGCCGCTATGGGGCACGGGGCACAGGGGGGCCCGGCCAGGACATCCCCCTGATGCCATGCGGGCCGCCTGGGTCGCTATGGCATCTCAGGCTGCTGGCTGTCACTGGCGGGTTTGAGGAGGAGCGTGTCGCTGTTAGATCACCGACAACATGTCAGTGATCTGTGCAGCGGCATGTTCCTCCTCACAGCCACTGCTGAGTCAGTGACAGACAGCAGCTCTGGAGGAGGAAGGCTGGGCCCAGCGTCAGAAGCGGAGGAGGAAGCGTTCCTGATGATGGAAGAGGAGGCGGGGCACAGCGACGGAGGAGGCGGGGCCCGGAAACTGAGGAGACGGGGCCTGCCAGTGACCATGGAGGCGGACAGCGGATCGGGGCTGACAGGTAAGAGGTGTGCAGCCCACCATAGAGAGTCTGTGGCGGGCTCTGCAGGGTCACTCTCAGGTGGGCTGTTTGGGATATCAGGCGGGCTCTGTGTAAGAAACTTACCTTAGTTCCAGCATGACAAAGGCAGCTTCATAAAGATGTGGTTTTAGGTGTTTGTTGTGAAGGAACTCAAGTGGCCTACACAGAGCTCCAACCTCAACTCTACTGAACACCTTTGGGATAAATTGAAATTATTGGTAGCCAGGTCTGCTCATCCAACATCAATACCTCAGCTCCCAAATGCTCTTTAGGCTGAATGGGGACATATTCCCACAGACACAATCCAAAATCTTGCTCAAAGCCTTCTCAAAAGGGTGTAATCTTGGCAAATGGGTTGAGGCTACGCCATAGTAATGCCCATGGATTTAAAATTGGATGTTCTACAAGCTTATATAGCACCACCATGACCCCCAAAGGCATGTGGCGAGCCCACGATGCAGGGAGGGCTGGCATTTCACTCTCAGGGATAGATCCTTAGCTGGGTTGTCGGATAGGTGTAGTGAAATAAGGCACCAGTCACTTTTAGAATTTTTATAATGCTTTAATGGAACCAGTAGAGAAACAGGGAGAGAGGACATCTGGCTACAGACTCTGTGGAACACAGAATCCCAGACTCACCAATCCCTTCCAGCTTACATAGTGCAGGAATACTTTAGTTGAGCAGAGAATGCCACTGTGTAGTAGAACCACCACTGGATAGAGGATGTGTTTGAGATCTCCTCTTGGAGAGATACCAGACTTGTTCATGAGGTTCATGCCATCCTGGCCTTCCTGACACCTCCATCAGGTAAAGGGCTCTTCGAGTTCTTCCTTCCAGACTGTTCCAGACCCCACCTGTGTCCACATATGGCCCCCTACAGGCTTAAGGCCTAGTCAGCTTCTCCAACCTGGTACATCCCACCCCCAGGGCAGACCCGGGGGCAGACTGCCCTGAGCACATGGCAATTCCTGGGTATTTAAGCACTTCTCCAGCATGCACCTCTGGCCATGAAACACCTAGTGATTGGCTGCTGAGGCATAAACACTCACAATGTGCCCCCATTGGGGGCACATTACTACAGGTAAGTGTAGACAATAGCAGAGCACATACAAATGACCAAATAATCAGAAACTACAAATCAGCCAGACTGATTACAGTTCCAGCTACTCAAAATTTAAAGAGCCACTCCACTTAGGGTGAAGGGGCAACACTTATATAGGTGTGGTGGTCAGGAGTCCACCAAACTTTGACCATACTGTCACGTACCTTAGGGGAGTCTGAGTTGACGAGGGCGGCCTCTCTCACAGCTCCGGTCCCATGGGAGCACCTGGATTGGTTACAGGGGCGCCGGGGCACAGAGGTGCAAGGGTGCCAGAGGCTGGTTAGCCTGTTGTGTCTGCGAGAAGAGATGAAGTGTGTAGATACGGGCAGGAAGAAGGATGTGGATGCACCGAAGTGGATCAAGAAGGCTCTAGATCAGATGAGCTGAGGAAGCTGGAAGCAGAACACACAAGACAGAAGGATCGTCAAGCAGTCCAAGGTCATCAACGAGCTAGCAACGTAGTACAAGGAGTGAGGCAGAATCAAGGTCAAAAACAAGCCGGGGTCTTCAGGGAGCAAGCAACAACAGAGGGTACTCCAAGCCGGGTCAGTAACGGGTAATCAGGATACAGAATTTACAGGAACACAGAAAGCTGACAATCTGACAGCATAGGAGGAAAGCTGAACACAGCCTTTATAGCCCAGTTGGCGCCAATTGTTCAAATGACACGTCGGCGCGTGCCTGTGCGTACGCGCGCACGTCCACGCAAAGACGCCGCTCCTATTACGGCTCTATGGTCTGCAACAGGCGTCTGCGCAGACGGCGACACTCGAACTCTGGCTCTGGCTTTCTGACACATACAGGTGAAACTCGAATAATTAGAATATCGTGCAAAGTTCATTTATTTCACTAATGCAACTTAAAAGGTGAAACTAATATATGAGATAGACTCATTACATGCAAAGCAAGATAATTCAAGCCGTGATTTGTCATCATTGTGATGATTATGGCTTACAGCTCATGAAAACCCCAAGAACCCCAAATCCACAACCTCAAAAAAGTCGATTATTACATGCAATCAATAAAACAAGGATTGTACATAGAACAATATCGGACCTCTGAAAAGTACAAGCATGCATATGTACTCAGTACTTGGTTTGGGCCCCTTTTGCAGCACTTACTGCAATTACTTTTGCACGATATTCTAATTATTCGAGTTTCACCTGTATAGTTAAAAAAATAAAACCCCCAGTGGTGATTAAATGCCTCCAAAAGAAAGACGGAATAAATGTCAGTCAAAGTACCGCAGTGCTGAACACTGAAAAATGGTCTGGACAGGAAGGGGGTTTAACATCCCGGTCATCAAGTGGCTAATACCACTTTAATTCCAGGCACATTCTAAAGCTGGCCATACACCTATAGATTATCTGCAGATGTTCTAGGGTCAGATGGAAAAAGTGCAACAGATTCCTCCATCTACGCTAAACTGTGTGGATGGAGTAATCTCCCTCTGTGCCAAGCTTCAGTATCTTACTAGTCAACCCTGCAATTACTTTTGCACGATATTCTAATTATTCGAGTTTCACCTGTACACTTATCTGTGTGGAAAATTTCTGTTTATATCTGCCATGACAGCCTCCATTCTTGGTGGATATGGGAACATGTTCACTGGTGACTGTATCCTCAGTATAATAACTTGTTCACATGCTTTGCCCTGCGTGCTGTGTGCCATCTGAACATCATGTGCTGAATAATAAACTAATTGGCACTATATCCACATTCCTTGGGAATGTTTTTTTGTCATGCTGATCTGAACTTTGTTCTTGTATTTGCATGGTGCCTGCCCATTATTGTAGAAGTTCCCCGACCACTGTCCGGTGCTGTGATTAAATAATCCAAGTTTATAGAATTTGACATACAAGGCACTTGTATCACTGGATCGCAGTTGCAATGTTCTGGCTCCTGAAGACTCTTCCTCCCAGTCCCTGCACGTACCGAGGTATGGACTTTCAGTTACGGCATGAGAGGAAGTCTGAAAGGACTACAAGTGTGGTGGCGCCACCTCACTTGTACTCCAAATGGGAAGTTGTAGTCTCTCTGCTAAACCTGTAGACTTTCTCCAGAGATCACGGAAACCTACAGTGAGAAGAACCCCTCAATTCCAGTCAATGGGGAGATTGGTTAATGGTGGGTTTTGGAAATGTGACCATGTTTAATTTTACACAAATCTTTCATGATTTGAGTGACACATTTCTGCACTTTGTTTCTTTAAATTTACTCTAGCATGTTTTCTTTAGTTTGGCGGTAACTGCAGTGCAAAAAAAAAAGAATGGATGAAATGATCGCTGGAGATTATCCAAAGAAAGTCTCCCCCTCCCACATGTACAAACAGGATCTGACCTCTCAGCATAAGTCCTCATTATGTCCGAGCTTCTGCCTCCAGTTCAGGACAATGTACAGGTGAGTCTGTGCTAAACCAAGTGACGGATAATCAGCGCTATATACAGGTGAAACTCGAATAATTAGAATATCGTGCAAAGTTCATTTATTTCACTAATACAACTTAAAAGGTGAAACTAATATATGAGATAGACTCATTACATGCAAAGCTAGATAGTTCCAGCTGTGATTTGTCATAATTGTGATGATTATGGCTTACAGCTCATGAAAACCCCAAGAACCCCAAATCCACAACCTCAAAAAAGTAGATTATTACATGCAATCAATAAAACAAGGATTGTACATAGAACAATATCGGACCTCTGAAAAGTACAAGCATGCATATGTACTCAGTACTTGGTTTGGGCCCCTTTTGCAGCACTTACTGCAATTACTTTTGCACGATATTCTAATTATTCGAGTTTCACCTGTAGATGACCCTGTGCCAGGGGTGCCAATGTATTCCGATAACCTGCATGGGTGATAGAGCTGAACTCTTTGTATGGAGCAGAACATGATCTTTGTTAGATAGAAGAGCTGCTGAGCTCAGATAAAGTAGATCTGTCAAGAGTGAGATATGGGGGCTACAACTATCTATCTATCTATCTATCTATCTATCTATCTATCTATCTATCTATCTATCTATCTATCTATCTATCTATCTATCTATCTATTTATTAGTACCCTGAGTCAAGGGTATGTGTTGAGGCCAGGGGGGCAGCTCCATGACAGTCTGGGATCTGAAGAAGTGGATTAAAGGAGAACTATGAGGTGAGTGATTTACACTCATCCTCATAGTTCGAGCCGGTGTGTGACAATGAAAATCACACGTCGGCTCAGTAGATCGGGAAGTGAGCGAACACATACCGTCGCTCGCTCACCTCTCGATCATCTCCCTGCAGAGAGCAGTGACTGTGACTCACGGCTCCCCGCAGGGATTCCCCTCTCCTCGCTCCGATCCTCCAGCACTGACTGGCGAAACGGACGGGGGAAGTGGCGGGCACAGCTGGCTCTGCCTCTAGATAGGCAGAGCCAGCTGTCAGTCACGCAGCTGGGCGGATCTCAACAGTAATGTTGGGATCCGTCTCGGCTGCGGCGGTCTCAGTATACCACAAGCTATAGCTCATGATATACTGAGCTTTGGGTCACGGGAGGACGCTAGTTTGTGTCCTCCCGTGACCCTTAGGAGAACTATGGGGAAAAACACTTACCCCTTAGTTCTCTTCTAAATGTCTCTGGATGTTAATTACCATGCAGGGCTGAGGACATCTATCTGCAGAAAAGAATTACTGTAGGGGGCAGTTTCATTTTACAGGTATTGTAGCAAAAGCTGTTTTTTTTTTTACTAGGGCCAATTCAACCACCATCATGTCTTTGGAGTGGAAGACATGTGTTCTGTGTCTTCCACTCCAAATCCCTACCAGTGTTCTGGTAGGGATTTGAACCAACAACCTTACTGCTGTAAGGCAGGAATGCTAACCACCAAGCCGCAGAGTTTCCCTTGCTATGATATTGTTTGTGTTCATCTCTGTTGAATAATTAAGAGAAATTAGAGAAATTTAGAGCAGGGGTAGGCAACCTCAGCCATTCAGTTGTTGCAAGGCTCTGACAGCTACAGGTATGACTTTCAGATGTAGAGGCACGATAGAATTTGTAGTTTTGCCATGCCTGAAGTGCTGAAGTTGCCTACCCTGATCTAGAGTAATTTCTTGTACCTAATAATTGAGCATTTTTGTTTTTGATCTGTGTCCATTCTCTTCTTTAGTTGTTCCGCTATGGTGCATCTCAAAGTCACACCAGAGTCTGCCTTGGCAGATGAACCAGTGAAGATCAAAGCTTGGGGCCTTCCTTCCCGGCAAATTGTTACCATTAGAGCATGGCTGAAAGACGACAGAGGAGAGATGTTTTACTCCAGAGCTTTCTACGAAAGTAACGATGAAGGAGAGGTGGATCTTCAGCAATCCCCAGCCACTGGTGGAGACTTTCATGGGGTTCATCCAATGGGACTCTTCTGGGCTCTAAAGCCGGTGACTCCACACTTCAGGTTACTTAAGCGGGACGTGATGGGGAGTCCCTTTGAGGTTCACCTGGAACTCTATTGTCACCTGGAACTTAATGCTATGCCAGAATGCTCTCCTGAAGCAACTGCATCTCTGAGAAGATGGTACGTCGATCCTGGGGTCCAAAGATTGCAAGTCCAAGAAGGGCGTCTTCGGGGATCTCTCTTCATTCCTCCAGGTAGGAAACTGCTGCCATGTTTTCTCTCAAAACAAATCTGCCATTAAATTGCCATGCCACATGCCATTTATGAGTGATCAAAAGGAAGTCTCATCATTGTGCTGCTGCTCCTTCATTGTTTTATCACAGATCTGGGATGGAGAGTTGACCTAGCGGTTTTGCAAAACTACAGTAGCTAAAACTCAGATAACCAGCCTAGCTGTAATTTCTGGTAGAGGTGTGTAAATCAAGGGACTGGATGAACAGAAATACAAATGCTTTGGCAGATAAAACAGCTCCATGCAAGTAGAATTCAGTGCAAACAGCTCAGTGCATGTGCCAGATGATGACCAAGAGCTGCCAGAGAGTATAATGACGCTGACGTGCAGACAGGAACGGCGTCTATACTCTATGGGAGTTCCCACTCATCTGTTGGAAATGCAACAGCATATTCTAATGTACTGATATGTCGTTTGAGCTGTAGATGGTGCTGTAGTGCAATGTTACTCTCTATATGCATGCTTATCTATGATACACAGGAAGTTTTCCTATATATATGTTTTCCTGCACAATGCTGTATTCTGAAGTAATGTTCTTCTAACCAAGTAAAACTTTATTCAGCATTCCTCAAGATCTCAGTGCTTCATCTAAACACATAACCAATAGGATATGGTCCCAAGCACTAAACAGAACACAGCAAGTCAACAAGAGCCGCATCCAAGCTACTGAAAGCTAATGGACCTGCGGAGGAATGGGACAAGAAGAACAGGCAAGTGGTCATCTTCCACTAGCAACTATAAGTCTGCTAGTGGAAGACGACTAGCTCATCCACATCAGAAAGAAAATACAGCTAAAGGTATGTGGACTACATTACAAAAACTGCATGAGCGTTCAAACCTAAAGAGTAAACTATATCTACTACACAAACTATATAACATGAGGCTAGAAAAAGGCCAGGAAATGCGTAAACATGTGATTGCCAAACTGGAAATCATAGAACAGCTACATGCAACTGGAGAGGAAATGAAAGATAACCATGTGGTGGCATTACTGCTATGCAGCCTTCCGGAGTCATACAGTGCTCTTATTAACACTCTAGAAACCAGACATGAGCAGGAACTAACACTAGAATATGCCAAAGGAAAAGTAATCAATGAATATGACAGAAGGAAAGAAAATATGCACAATGAAGAAAATGAGAAAACCCTTAAGGTGCACGAGAACATAAAGCAAAACAAAGAAAGCAGAGAGTGTTGTCACTGTAAAAAGACTGGTCACCTGAAAAAGGACTGTTCAATCTGGAAAGCCGAGCAGAGAAACCGAGAAAGCGAGAGGCACCTACAAGAGAAAGAGCTATGGCAGCCACAAAGGAAACTACATGCACCTCTTGGAGCGCTACCTTTAAAGTGACTAAGAACGGACAAAGTCTTCCTTGCAAACGGGAAAAAAACTACTGCAGAAGGTAACGGCCAAGGCAAGAACATTGGCAAATTAAAGGCCCCCTGAATGATAAACCAGTTTCCATCCTATAGGGTTCCCACTTACTGTTTCTCTTTTCCCAACCACTAGCTGACTTATGCATACAACAATCAGGTTGCTGGTACAATGGATTAGTATGTTTCTGACACTCAGAGCTGAGGAAGCTACATGGATGAGTAGAGAAACATCTTCCACATTGCAGAATAGGTTCAGTTGAATATGAATACCTTTTTCTGGGTGAACCACAAGATTGCATGCATTGCTTTACATTGCTTTCTTTTAGGTAGAACAGTTCTTAAGCTCTTTGCCTGGAGTTGCCCTTTATCATAACTCCATAAATGTATACTGCATACACCATGAGTGATAAATATGATTGGAAGCCTATAGAATTGAACTTTCTGCTCTCCATCTAGGTGAAGGTCCATTCCGAGGAGTCATTGATCTGTACGGGGGTTTTGGTGGTCTCATAGAGTTTCGAAGCAGCCTCCTGGCTAGTCGCGGCTTTGCCACTCTCGCTTTGGCTTATTTTGCTTATGAAGATTTGCCAAAATCCTTCGACTTCCTGGATCTAAAATATTTTGAAGAAGCTGCTCAATTTCTCAGCAATCATCCGAAAGTAAGTCAAAACATCACAGGTAGATGAAAATTTTACTCTAAATAACGTTCATATTGAGCCTCATGAATGAAAATTAAAGGAAGGAAATGTGAAACAGTTTTATAACAGGAGCTCTTACCTTTAATCCAGCCATCCAGATGCATGCAGGGATTCCCTTCTCCCTCTAGCCACACATGTACCCTCAGTAAGAAGCGAGAGCACATTTCATGCTCATGTATCTTTCATGATCTCTCCTCTCCAATGCTTGATCACCACTCCAAACATTGGCTGACTGGATCTGACCAGTCATCTAATCAATGGCAGAGCCATAGGGATCTCCTGTAGGTCCAGGGACCAAGTATCAAACTGTTTATTTGGAGTTTCCGGCTGAAATCCGGAGAGTTTCTAGCTATTGGCTGTCCTATTTTTAGGGTCGTCACTTACTGTATCTCTTTTCCCAACCATTAGCAGACTCTTGCATACAATAATCAGGTTGCTGGTACAATGGATCAGTCAGATCACATTTGAGTACAATATGGTCACTTCATGTCAAGTCACATGACATCGGCAGGGGATACATGTCACTACTAGGGATGAGCTCAGGTTCTGATCAAACCCAGTCTGAATCTGAGCTCCTCTGAATAAGAAAGTGGCATTGGCACATCCACCCAGCTGCGGGTTGGGCATTCCCTGTGACATACGCCCGGCCCGAACCCGCTGTACGTCTATCAAACGTGACTATACGCAGTTCTGAACTGAACGTGGCGTCACAAAGACATGGCGATACCACTCTCAGTCTCACCCTGCATAGAGATTTCTCAGCTGGCGGGACAACGATCTCAGGGCAGCAGACTGAGAGCAATCGTCACTAGGGTTGGTTAACTCCGCAGTTATGTTAGCTGCCACCACGTGCTTTAACGGAAGCATACACCAATCCCAGCAAGTGCTGTGATAATTCGAAACACTTAAACAATACATGAGGACAGAGTATGTTTACTATAACCACAATCATGAATTAACAGGAAGTGATGTAGAAGATTTCCCATTCATTCATAATTGAGGATATAGTAACCGTACTCTGCCCTCAATTATTTACAAACACTCAGCGATCACTGATCCCTGACTGCTTGTACCACTCTCCATTCTGACAGCTGTCGCAGGAGGCTGAGCGAGCGGTGCGGGAGGAGAGCTCAGCCTTCTGTGACAGCGCTGGCTGTCTCCGCTCCACACCGCCGCACAGCGCTCTCCTCCCGCAGAGCTCGGCCACCTGTGACAGTTTCTCTCCTCCCCGCTGATATACAGAGCAGCACCCAGCGGGGAGGAGAGAAAGAGAAAGGGACTTGATTCCCCCCTCCCCTGTCCGATCCTCCAGCACTGAATGGCGGAACGGACGGGGGAGGGGGTGGGTACTCACACAGCTGGGTGGATCCAGACATAATTGTCGGGATCCGTTCTGGCTGCGGCGTCTCAGTATACCGCGAGTTCTCCTTAGGGTAACGGGAGGACACAAACTAGCGTCCTCCCGTTACCCTAAGCTCAGTATACCGCGAGCTACAGCTCGCGGTATACTGAGACGCCGCAGCCGGAGCGGATCCCGACGTAGATGAAGGGATCCGCCCAGCTGCGTGAGTGACAGCTGGCTCTGCCTATGTAGAGGCAGAGCCGCTGTACCCGCCCCCTCCCCGTCCGTTCCGCCAGTCAGCGCTGGCAGATCGGAGCAGGGAGGGGGGAATCCAGCCCCTCCCCCTGTCACGGCAGAGAGCCGTGACAGGATCGAGAGGTGAGTGAACGCCGGTATGTGTTTGCTCACCTCCCGATCTACTGAGCCGACCTGTGACAGTCTCATTGTCACAGGTCGGCTAGAACTATGAGGTGAGTGGAAATCACTCATCTCATAGTTCTCCTTTAAGGAAAATAAATATGTAAATCCTCACTTCTCATAAATATGAATGTTAACTATGGCTATGAATTGTGACATATTTACATAACTGTGTAACAGCACATCCTTCATTATCCAGTCAGCAAGTTGTGTGCATGGAGGTGACACCGATGTATTCTTTAAATATATACCTGGCCATGGCCATACACTGGCCATTTTTTCTCTGGCTAATGTGGGGCAATGTGAATGGTGGGATGCCCTTGCCGGGCTAGGGGATTATGGTCGGTGGTGCTAATTGACTTTATTCGCTGTTTCGGGCCAGCTCCTTCAACAATAGTTGATTGGGTTGAGTGTTCGGGGTATCTGTGGGGCCACACACTGGTCAAACCCCAACCGATGTATGGCCAGCTTAACACAGAATGTGGTGTCACCACTTTGGCTGTGCTGGACAGAAATACAGGTTCTTTTGTCATATTAGACACATACCTGTATCATACGTGTAGCTTATTGTCTGCCGTTTTTGTTTTTTTAAGATATTACACTGAATTAACATTCTGTTACTAAATGTCGTTCAGGTATATGGAAGTGGAGTTGGCGTAATAGGCGTGAGCAAAGGAGCGGAGATGGCTCTAGCCATGGCGTCCTACTTGCCTCAGATTGCCGCAGCGGTCTGCATCAATGGTCCCGTGACGATCACCGGCAGCACCGTCAGTTATGGCGATCTCATCCTGCCTGAAATTCCATACCAAAGAGAGAGGATGATGTTCACACAATCTGGAGGTTCTATAATGTTTCGCTTATATGTGGACCTAACAGATCCAGAACACCAGGCCTGCATGCTTCCAGTGGAAAAGGCCAAAGGTCCCATCCTCTTCCTCGTGGGGGAAAATGACCAGAGCTGTGACAGCTTAAGCTATGCTAGGGCATCATCGGCCAGAGCAAAGGAGTATGGCAAGATGGACGTATACATAGAGAGTTATCCCGGAGCCGGGCACCTCCTAGAGCCGCCATGTTCTCCTTTCTGCCCCTTATCGAGATCGCCTTCATCACCAATTCCGATGATATGGGGAGGGGAGCTTGTGGCGCACTGCCGAGCGCAGGAAATCAGCTGGCCCAACATACTGGACTTTCTGCGTAAAAATATTCCGTGCTCTAAGAAGAATAAACTGTAAGAAATAACTGGGCACGGAAAAAGAAAAGAATAAATACAAATTATTAATTCATTAATTAAATAAAAATAATGACCGTCATCTCTGACGCAAAACAGCATTAAAATGAGTTGTATGGAGACTTTTCATTTGCCTGAAATATCAGTAAAAAAAATCTGGAGATTTTGGTGACATGCATTGGAGTGAAATGAAAGTTTTGGTTATTTATATGGTCTGGGAGCAGAGAGCTTTAAATTACTCCTCAGAAGATGCAGACGTTCCCTTTAATTAAGGATGCACCGATACCATTTTTTCCAGACCGAGTACCGATACTTTTCCTCAAATACTCGCCAATACCAATTACTGATTCCTTCTTTTTAGTATCATGTGACAGTCTTTCTAAAACAATACAGACTAATGATTTTAGGACAGTGGTGGAGCACCAGGGCCCAGTCCCAGCTGAAAACCCTGGAAGGTCTGCCACTGACTCCAAGCCGTAGAGGGACTACAATTCCCAGCAATATATTATACAGCAACGCAGAATATCACCAGCTATAGAGGACTAGAAATCCCAGCAATACATTGTACAGCAATGCAGAATACCACCAGCTATAGAGGACTACAAATCTCAGCAATACATTATACAGCAATGCAGAATAATACCACCAGCTAGAGAGGACTACAAATCCCAGCAATACATTATGCAGCAATGCAGAATATAATGAAACTGCGTCCCCTGTGTTGCGGCCTGGTGCTGGCTCTCCAGGGTCTCAGGGCAGCACAGTGGCATAGTAGTTAGCACCTCTGCCTTGCAGCAGTGATTCGAATCCTGGGCAGGTCTCTATTTGCATAGAGTCTGTATGTTCTCCCTGTACTTGCCTGCGTTTCCTCCAAGTACTCCGGTTTCCTCCCACACTCCAAAGACATGCTGGAAGGTTAATTAGCTCCTCTCTAAGCTGGCCCATGTAGGGAAGTATGGGGAATAAGGGACCATGGATTGTAAGCTCCTTGAGGGCAGGGACTGATGTGAATGTGCCACTATGTAAATTGTCGGCGCTTTATAAATACCTGTAATAAAAAATAATTTAAAAATAAGGTGGCCTGTGTGGGGCCTCAGATGGGCTGTGCTGGGTCTCCGGAAGGCCGGGCAGGATCTCAGGTGGGCTGTGTGAAGTCTCACCAGGGATCCGTAGGGTCTCGCGGGATGTGGAAGCGCTGTAAGCAGCAGGAGAGGAATGTGTGGCTGGCGCTGTAAACAAGCGCTTTGGTTCACAAAAAGACTGCCGAGGTTCCCAGGATGCACGGGACCACAGGCAGCCACTTCAGTATCGGCGCTTAGTACTGGGGCATTTTCATGAGTACGAATACTAATGAAAATGTCCAGAATCTGCACCAATACCGGTATTGCTGCATCCCTACTTTTAACCATTTTGACCTGTGTTTGTGCCATAAATGCCCCTTCAATATTTTCATTAGTATTTTTTTTTTTTAATACAGAAAGGAAGTAAAAGGAAGAAAAAGTAAAAAATAAAAAATGTAAGGCAACAGTAATAATGATCAAATACATACAACGTACAATAAACACAGAAACAAAGATCACTAAGGGGTCAATTCCTAAAAAAAAAATCTGCATAGTTTATTTGTCCAGTAAAACTGCCACGTACATTCTTTCTGTGAAAGTTCAGCAGCTTTTGTGAGAATGGGACAAGAATGAATGTTCTAAGTGTAATTTCTCCTCTGGTCGAATGAACTGGTAAAATACCACATTAGGCCCACTAGATGGGGCTGCAGAGCATAGGAAATAGATACTTAATATGGCCACTAGATGGAGCTGAGGAGCATAGGAAATAGATACTTAATATGGCCACTAGATGGAGCTGAGGAGCATAGGAAATAGATACTAAATATGGCCACTAGATGGAGCTGAGGAGCATAGGAAATAGATACTAAATATGGCCACTAGATGGAGCTGAGGAGCAGAGGAAATAGATACTAAATATGGCCACTAGATGGAGCTGAGGAGCATAGGAAATAGATACTAAATATGGCCACTAGATGGAGCTGAGGAGCATAGGAAATAAATACTTATAGGGCCACTAGATGGAGCTGAGGAGCATAGGAAATAGATACTAAATATGGCCACTAGATGGAGCTGAGGAGCACAGGAAATAAATACTTATAGGGCCACTAGATGGCGCTAAAGAGCATATAAAAAAATACATGCTAAAGTAGTACGGTAATAAGAAACACCACTTCCGCATTCTTACAGCAGAGAGGGGACCGGATGGAGATCGCGTATCGACCTCCCTCTGATCCCCTGTCAGAGAGCCACTATGCTGGTCCTGGGCTCGCACCGGGCACAGAGGAGCCTGGGATCAGCGTGACAACGGGACCGCGGCGGGAGGTGGCCGGCAGCTATTACAAGTGACCCGCCGGCTCTATAGCCGGCGGATCGCTTGTATGTTAACAGGCATCGCTGCTTGTTTTTAAGTTTTGTGTCTTTCCCGCTCGTGCGCGCCGCGCACGAGTGGGCGGGGCTAGTGGGCCGTATATACATGGCCTGTTATATCCAGGAAGCTCCCGGCCGGCTGTTTTTTTCACAACGGCCGGCCGCGTAGCGGTTAAAGTAAACATACCGCTCCTACTGCCTGCACTGCCCAATGCGGCTCCGTTCCTTATTAAGCACCAGAGATTGTTGTTACAGGGAATCCAATTGCCTTGTGGGATCAGGAAGGAATTTGGCGTTCGGTTTTAGGTTTTTCTCTTCTCTCTATAGGTTGAACTCGATGGACCTTTGTCTTTTTTCCAACTATGTAACTATGTTATTGGCTCAGTACTTTTATATGGACTAAAGTATCATTTTGTTTAATTTTTTTTGATAAATTCTTTATTTAGGATTTTGCATAGTTCACAAATAGATAACAGATATTTGTAAAAGAAAAATTTGTTCGATTTCCACAGGGGTATGACAAGATTAGCAGTACAGTGTCAAACAAGTCCGCACATACCCTGTTTCCCCAAAAATAAGAATTCCTACCTTAATAATAAGACCTGGTACTATTTTTGGGAATTGCTAAAATATAAGACCTACCCCGAAAGATAAGACCTAGTTGTGACCTTTCCCAGGACTGGTGGTGGCATAAAGGGGAACTTGAGGAGCCGCGGAAGAGAATCGGTGATGCCAACAAAGCCAGCGCTAGAGGAAGCGAGGCGGCAGCGGAGGGAGCAGAGCCGCATTAGCCAATGCTTCCTCTATAGCGCCGACTCCTGTCACAGGCGGAGTGATTCCAAATGCACTCCACCTGTGAGGAAACGATAGTGAAAGTGCGCTTCACTAATTCTGGTTAACAAATTGCTCTTGGAAAGGTACGGCACCCCTGATTGCCCTGATCACCATATTCTTGACTTTGCCATTTTGGATTATTTAATTTGGATTTGCATTAATTTTGGATTGTTGTACATTAAAATAAAAAATTAGACCTACCCCAAAAATAAGACCTAGTGTGTTTTGTTGAGCCAAAAAAAATGTAAAACAGTGTCTTATTTTCGGGGAAACACGATAGTAATGTACATACAGAAGGCGGCAGATCAATAGTACAGTTACATTGGTAGTGTGCATTGCTCTGCCTCGCATTATGGGACAACAAAGTCGATTAAATTAGGGCATCGTAGGGTTTCCCTGAGGAAGGTCGCGATAGTACATTCAGTAAGGGTTAGCAGGGGTGGGGTAGGGGATAATCTGTAAGAAAGGTAACATCCCAAAAGCTTATGAGGTATCCTTGGCTTTTATTGAGACGGATGTATCCTAGGGAAAAAGGGGTCGGGGGGAGGAGAGAATGATGGGGGTAGTGAAAGAGAAAGAAAAGGGGGAGAAGTAGCAAAGTCGGAGGAAGGGTCAGGGGTAGCATGGCAAGAAGGTTGGGAGGGGTGTGGGAAAGAATGGAGTGGAGGATCCATGGTAGGGAAGGGTAAACAGATCAGCTTCTTTTACCCCACGCTTGGCGGTACATTCCCCTCAGGATCTCGTCTCAGTATGAGGTATTCAGGAGACATGATGAATTCCATCCAGGGGAACCAGGTGTGGGCGAAGGGTATGATGGTATTTTTGATTGAGCTCGTGAGGTCTTCCATTAGGTAGATGTCTTGTATGCGGTCCATGACCTGTCCAATATGGGGTGGTGTAGGTTTCTTCCACAGTGGAGGGATACATGCCCGTGCCGCATTGATGACGTGTTTGAGGAGCGAGCGGGTGTAGGAGCGGGTCGGAATGGAGTTGTGATGTAGAAGGAAGAAGGCTGGGTCCTGGGGCACCTGGTGCTCCGTGAATCTCTGGGCCAGGGTCCGTACCTGGTCCCAGAACTGCCTGAGAGCCGGGCACGACAAAAAAATGTGAAGCATGTCTGCCGACGGTTGCTGGCAGCGCCAACAGAGGTCGGGAGTGTCCGGGAATAGCGAGTGTAGTGTTTGCGGAGTGCGGTACCATCTGGACCCTATCTTGTAACCCGATTCTTGGTATCTGTTACTTATGGATGAACGGTAGGATAGTGACAGTAGTTTCTCCGCATATATGGACTAAAGTAGAACTGAAGCCAATTGGTTTTTTTGTTTTTGTTTAGCATGAGGAAGGATTATAGCCCCCGTCACCTTTCTTTGCAATCTGTGTCCCATTGGGGAGATTTCCCTTCACTTCCTGTCCAATTGCCACAACAGGAAGTGAGAGAAAATCTTTGGTGGTTAGCAGGATCATTAGAACTAGTATCCCCATTGGAAGATTTCCCATCTATTCCTGTAATGAGGACAACCCAACCTTTGGGACTTTTATTCACTTTCAGCAATCGCGGTCACTGGGACAATTAGAGAGGGTGAATCTCCCACAGTCCCCGATCACACCATTGTGTTTCATAAATGCACGCAATGATGCGTGCCCACGGAACACATCTAAAACGTGCTTGTGGTGCCATTACCTGTTAATGGCCCTCCAAATGCAGCTGGGAAAATGTGTTTTTTTTCCCCGTGTACTGATGCGCATTAAATGTGCACAAACATCTGGTGAAAGAATGCGGCACGCCTGTAGCAGAATCTGCTACTTCCCTGCGTTTGCTGCGCACCCATTGAAATCAATGGGCGATACATAGCAAGCATGGCAAACACGCACACAAGTGCACCTGAACACTAAGCACCTTCCTGGAAAGTAAAGGTCTGAACAGGGACACAGACAGGAGTTTGAATGCCGCCGCACTCCATCCAAAAACTAGTTTTGTCTTCAGTTGCACTTTAAATTTGGCGGTGGGGTCACTTTAAAAAGATGACTTTAGTGACGTGATTGTCATTCTGGATACAATGTAATAATTTTTTTCTGTAGATTGTATCCAGGGGCGTCCTGAGGTGGGCTGTCACCCAGAGCAGGTACTGCGTGACACCCTGCCGAGACTTCATCGCGCATGATGATGTCACGAGCTGTTACCTGCCGGCAGCCATCTTGGTGATGGACGCCGGCAGAGAGAGGAGGGGACGTTCACCTGGCGGGATAAGATATGCCCCCGGGTCCCCTCCTCTCTCCTGCAGCTGTTGGGCTCTCGGTCCATGACTGAGTGCCCGACTTTGCACAGGAGGTGAGACCAAAATGACCGTCAGTCATTTTGGTGTCACCCTTCCCATGGATGGAGACTCTCATAGTTTAGAGTTAGGACCGCACTATAAGAGGTGCCTTGGCGCGGCTTTCACATTTTCTGCAGAAGACGTGTACCCAAACCTCTGTTATTAACCTTAGTGGTGAGACAAGTTGTTTTACATGCTGGTTTGTGAGTGTGCCATGATGCCTTTCTACTGTTTTACCCTTCCCATGGTGTCACCTGGGTGCGGGCCGCACCCACCTAGTGACGCCGCTGATTGTATCAAGCACTGATGGTGTAAAACATTGTTACAGCGATCGGGGCAGAAAACAGCAACTGACACGCCAGGTCGGCGTGTCACTGACAACAGCTTGGCAACATCAGCATTACTGGATAGTGCTGTGAAAATACCAGTCGTTACAGATGGTCGTTTGCCTCGTTCAACCAGCCCAGTGGTGGCCAACCTCAGCACTCCAGCTTTTGTAGAACTACAAGTCCCATGAGGCAATGCAGTGCTGACAGCCTCAAGCATGATGGGATTTGTATTTTCAACCCAGCTGGAGAACCAAGGTTGCCTACCCCTGACCCACCCAGTGAAGGAGTGACCTGTGCAGACGTGGGAGTATTTCTCTGCTCTGCATAGCGATCTTGTGGTTGGCCGATTGTCAAATACAGGGACCTTTGGGCTGGAAGTAGGGGAGTTTCTTCTCTCCCTGCAGCCGATGCTCCTGGACACCGCTAGAGGGAGCAGAAGGGAGGAAGCAGTGAGTCTCTCTCTCATCATGCCTTTGGCTCCCTCTAGTGGTGGTCAGGAGTAGCTGCTGCAGGGCAGCAAGTTATAAAGACTGCCTCAAGGCTAGAGATCTGAAAATCCTGTTTACCGGTCAGACAGGAACATCCTGGAGCTAACATTTTTTTTTTAACAAGATGCAGAATTAAGAATACCTGCTAAAAGGGAACATTTACTTTTATAAACTTTGCTGCAAAACTCGCCAGACTAGAGAACACTGGTTTAGGGGGAGGATCATTCACTTGCACATCCAAACTTGCAAAAACAGGAGCCAAAGTTTGAGTCAGGTTAGAATGTTCACTTTTAGGGGCGGATTCACAACTCTTCCACAAAGTCTAGTGCTGGACGGATGCCATTTCCACTTCACTACCACTAGATGGCGCTGATGAGCAGTTTCCTATGCTCCCATAATTTCCTATGTTCCTCAGCGCCATCTAGTGGCGACAGTGACACACACATGGCATCTGTACAGCCGTACACTTGGTGGAAATGCTGTAAAATGTTGACATCACAGGAACCTCTCCTCTGTATTCAGAGATCCACCCTGGTACCAGCAGGCTGGCAGTGGTTATGCAGGGCAGCTATGATCGATTTGCCAGTGTCCAATCACCTGCAGATAGCTGCATAACCCAGTGATGTAAGAATTCCACTTCCTGTGATTATATGTTCAAGAATGACATGTTTGTGCTTGTTTTATGGTATTTCAACATTCCACTGTGTGAAACTTATCAACTTCATTTTTGGGGGGAAATTCATTTTGCTGCCATGACATTGGAGACAGGCCAGACTCGTTTTTTTTCTATTATTTTCTACAATGACTTACAAGAGAATGGACAACACTGTGTATAAAAAAAAAGGAAATGTAAAATTTATTGTACAAATATGGAAAAAAAAAACCCCCAAAACAAAACAAAAAAACTCAAAACAAGCACCTCTTCCTTCCTGCAGAGAGGCCAAATATACACAGTGTATATATATATGATCCAGCTTAATGTAAGCCAACAAGTCAGCAGCTCCCAACAGGAGCATTTTACAGTTCTCTGTATACATTCCAACATGGAGCTCCTTCCTCTACGTGCGTGCCGCCATGGAGCTCCTTCTTCTACGTGCGTGCTGCTATGGAGCTCCTTCCTCTACGTGCCGCCATGGAGCTCCTTCCTCTACGTGCGTGCCGCTATGGAGCTCCTTCCTCTACGTGCCGCCATGGAGCTCCTCCTCATGCCTCAATGGAGCTCCTCTATATGCTGCTCCTCTATGTGCCACCATGGAGCTCCTCTATATGCTGCTCCTCTATGTGCCACCATGGAGCTCCTCTATATGCTGCTCCTCTATGTGCCACCATGGAGCTCCTCCTCATGCCGCCATGGAGCTCCTCTATATGCTGCTCCTCTATGTGCCGCCATGGAGCTCCTCTATATGCTGCTCCTCTATGTGCCGCTATGGAGCTCCTCTATGTTCATGCCCGAAGATCTAAATGAAAGCTGTGAAGAAAATGTAACAGGTCAAGCGTCTGCATTCATTTGCCAATACCATCACCCAACAACCGAATCATCCTAGGTGCAACAGCCAACAACCTCCTAGACATTGCCACCTACTCTGCCCTGCACAAGGGGAAGGCCAGTACAGGGGTAAATTACCTAAATTTGCATACGGCTCATCATGGCTGGCTACACCGCAGCGCTGGTACTAGGTGCATGGTGTTGTGGCGTCATTCATTCAGAATGGCACCCCAATGAACACATGCAGTAGATGCCACAACATTGCACAGGACGATGCCAGCTCACCAGTACACAACATTGCACAGGACGATGCCAGCTCACCAGTACACAACATTGCACAGGACGATGCCAGCTCACCAGTACACAACATTGCACAGGACGATGCCAGCTCACCAGTACACATTGCACAGGACGATGCCAGCTCACCAGTACACATTGCACAGGACGATGCCAGCTCACCAGTACACATTGCAGAGGACGATGCCAGCTCACCAGTACACATTGCACAGGACGAGCACTTCTATGCTGAGAAGAAAACTCTGGGCGTTGGTCATGTGTTGAGAGCCCAGTCAAAATAAATCGGCTTCCATATCACAACGCGCCTCAATTCATGGAGAGGCGTGCAACTGACCGAGGGGACCTTGAAGGTAAGACTCAAAAACAAAGTGGATCCTCTGCCTATAACCAGATGCTGGTGGGTGTGGTACCGTTATCTAGTTAAAGTGTGTCCAAAGCCAAAATCTTAGTTCTGGAGATGAAGGGATAGAGCCCCTGGAATGTTTTTAGTGAGGTCTACAGCCCCATTGGGGAGATCTAAACGTTATATTTGTTCTGGTGACCGCTGCCCTCATCCTTGAGGGAAAATCCAAGAGTTGCCACCGGAAAAGGAGGAGAAATCTTCCAATGGGGACACCTGCTCCAATGACAACCATCTCGGATGGGAATTTCGTTTACTACAGGGAGATTTCCTCTTACTTCCTGTTGGTTATACAGTACAGGAAGTGAAGGTGGGTTTTAACCATTCTCTACTCTATCCAAAATTAGAAGAAAAAAACATTTTTTGTTTAAGCTGCAGAGTCATTGTAACATTTCAGCTATGGGCCGATAAATGCAGCAATATTTTGTCATTATTTCTTAAAGTTATTGGTGTTAATTAGTTATAGTTGAGGATAAAACAGTAAAGACTCCAGTTATAAAACACACAAAAAAAACACGGCAGCCGTAATTGCATAAACGAATGGTCCTTGATTTCTTTTATTTTCAGGTTGAATGTATTATGTTGTAATACAGCATTATGGCCACTAGATGGGACTGAGGAGCACAGGCAATAAGTAATTCCTATATTCCTCGGCGCCATCTATTGTCCAGAAGGCAGTATTACATCATAATGCAATCAGCCTGAAAAAGAACATTTGTTTTTGTGTATATTTGTACAAAAAGAACATTCACAGATATTATAAAAGGATCCCCTCTGTGTCCATCTTGTACACTGAATACATTTTTTTTTTTTACCTAGAGCTACTTTTGCACAGCCCAAGTTGGGTAGATCTCATCACACACAGACAGACACACCTATCTCAGCCCTTTATAGTATAATAAGAGGACGTAGAATTCTCACCATCAGATCGCCGTCTCTTCCCCCGAGAACCATCCAGACCGCTCTGCGCTCTCTTCAATCCAGCCGTGGCCTCTTTCAGATCCTGCACGGAGGACCGCGCTCTAGAAAACACATCCTGCGTATTTTTCACCACGGCGAGATATTTTGCACATTCGAGGAATCCGCCGGACAGCGCCAGGTCTTCCGCCGTGTGTCCGTCTCTATTGCAGACGCTGAGAACAGAGCAAATGAAAAATATAAGGTTACCGGAGAGAATTCATCTTCTGGGAGTCGCAGAATCTTCATCGGACAGAAAACAACCCGCTCGGCGTGCGCGGCTACTCACTCTAATCTGGCGTCCCGAGCGACCAGAAGACTCAGACATTCCAAACTTCCTGAGCGAGCGGCTTTATGAGCCAGAGTCTCTCCCAACAGGTCCTGGGGAAGGAAGACGAGCAGATGAGGTCACATGACTACAGAGAGCGCACACACAATGCATTACATGTAAGTCTCAAATAATTATTATAAACACACAAAAAATATATAATCTAGATCTATTATAAAGAATAATAACAAGAACAGCAAACAAAATATTATTTTTGTTATTTTTTCCCCCGCTTGTTATTAACAAAATGTTATTTATAAAATATATCTAATTATTATTATTAACAGATAAAAAAAACAGCAATATTATTACGCTTGTTATTTTTGTTATTTATCAAAATGCTAATTATATTTTCAAACTGGCTACAGGAACGTGTCCAAAGAGTATCGATAAATGGCTTTTCAGACTGGTCTAGGGTCATGAGTGGCGTGCCTCAGGGGTCAGTACATGGGCCCCATACTAGTCATCCTGGTTATTAATGACATCGGGGAGGGAGTGAGTAGCCATGTCTCAGTGTTTGCGGATGACACCAAAATAGGGAGGGTAATAGACACGGACTTAGACATTATAACATTACAGGAGGACCTGGATAAAATAGGGGAGTGGGCAACTACATTACATGGCAGATGAGGTTCAATGTCGATAAATGTAAAGTAAGGCCCTTTGGGGGTTAAAATAGGCAAATGGGTTATACAATTATGGGTGTGCCACTATGGAAGTCAGAAATGGAGAAGGATTTGGGGGTCATTATAGACCGCAGATTGAAGAATAGCTTGCAGTTCCAGGCTGCTGCATACAAAGCAAGTAGAGTCCTTTCCTGTATTAAGAAGGGGATGTATTGCAGGGACAAGTCTATAATTGTGCCTCTATACAGATCACTGGTTCGGCCTCATCTGGAGTACGCGGTCCAGTTTTGGTCACCAGTCCACAGCAAGGATGTCCTTGAGCTGGAGAGAGTCCAGCGGAGGGCAACCAAACTAATTAAGGGGATGGAGGACCAGAGCTACGAGACAAGGCTACTAAATTTAAACTTGTTCACGCTGGAGGTGAGGAGATTAAAAGGAGAACTATGAGGAGAGTGCTTCTCACTCACCTCATAGTTCTAGCCGACCTGTGACAATGAGACTGTCACAGGTCGGCTCAGTAGATCGGGAGGTGAGCGAACACATATCGGCGTTCGCTCACCTCTCGATCCTGTCACAGCTCTCTGCCGTGACAGGGGAGGGACTGGATTCCCCCCTCCCCGCTCCGATCCTCCAGCGCTGACCATGACAAACATTTGGGATAACATCGGGGACACGTACCTGCTGGTTGATGTCAACTCCGGTCTGCAGCTGCCAGAGCAGAAAGAAAGCATGCCCCCCGCACGCGGCAAGGTAAGAGGGCGTCTGTCCGAGCGCGTCCCCTGGAGAGTTCACCGCACAGCCCGACTCCATCAACTGGCTCAGGACGTCAACCTGAAGAGATTGCAGAACAATGAGCAATTATAGATCCATTTTCCAAAAAGAAGAAGTTTTTACTGCGGGGCTGAGGCAATGTCGGCCCTCCAGGCGTTGTGGAACTACAAGTCCCATGAGGCATTGCAAGACTCCGACAGCCACAGGCATGACTCGCAGAGAGAGGCATCATGGGATTTGTAGTCTCAGCACAAGGTTGCCTATTCCTGCTGAATGGCAGATGCCATGTGAACAGTATATATAATATATACAGGTATAGACATGGACTTTCCATAAGACGGACCTCTGTGTCTGCGTAAAGCTGCATCCTCTCTGTTCCCCCGATCTCTCTCTCACACACACAGTCCTCTCCGCTCCGATTCTTCAACTCATCTGACAGCAGCAGAAACTTCTCTCCGATGTTCTAGTTCCCCAGGCCGCGCCCCTCCGCACGTACTCAAACAAGAAGCACATGGACCCTGGTTCCCCCGCAAGCCACGCCCATGCCCGGCCTGATTGGACGGAGACGCGAAGCACGTCTACTCTGTGGCAGGCGATTGGTTGGGGGGCGTGGCGAGGGCCGTCCCCTCCGCGGCGATTATGTTTTGGTCACGTACTCGCAGGCTGTGTCCGCCCGGATGACATGAAGTCTGCAGCGAGGCGGCACGTAGGCAGTTTGCTCGGCTTTCATGAACATGAATGGAGATGGAGATGTAGGGGGAGGGGAGGTGGCAGCTGGCCAGGATGCTGTGTGTTGCACGTATGAGGAGGAAGTGTAATGATAGAGAAGCACAGCACACACAGAATGCCGCCTTTTCATTATCGGGAGGGGTGGACTGATCGGGATTATTTGTCCTAGACCGATTCTGTCACGTCCTGATCCATGGCAGCACCGGCTGGGGGTTGGTTCATTGTTGTCATGCAATGGACTCTAGGGCTGAGTGCCTGTTAGTTTATGGCACGCACAGGGCTAGTTTATGGCACGCACAGGGCTTTACAGGTCAACCAGCCCCCGGAGGGCCCATTCATACCATGGGGGTGCAATCGCATACGTTTTAACATATTGCAACACATTAAATCAGTACACTGTGCTGCCATTGGCGTTAGCACAACTTCCTGCAACGCACGTTACATTCGTCGGTACACTGTGCTGCCATTGGCATTGATGCAACTAGCTGAAATGCATGTTACATTCGTTGGTACACTGCTGCTAGTGGCTTGCCAATGCACCTCCAATGTGATCTGCAATGTAGCACAATAAAATGATAAGATGCAGGCTGCTGTGCGTTTAAGCTCGTTCATTTTGATTGGGTGCAATGTGTATTTTGCACTGACAAATTGTGTGAATGGGCCATGAATCAGTATCTATACTCCTTCGGGGGATATGGGGACCAAATGATGGGGGTTTACTCCTGTGGGGTGGGGACCAAATGATGGGGGTAGAGGACTGGGTCATGGTCCATACTCCTTAACGGGGAAGGATGGGGGTAATGGGGACCAAATGATGGGGGTAGAGGACTAGGTCAGGGTATCCACACTCCTTGGAGGGGGGGGTGAGACAGATAATGGGGATCAAATGATGGGGGTAGGGGACTGGATCGCTAAATAATCTTACCTGGAGAGATTGAAGTCCTGCTCTTCATTAATTTATGAATGAAAGATACGATTGTAGCCATTATTCACCTCTGTGTTCTGTCTGACCTGTAAACCTATTAAAAAAAAAAAATGGAACCCCTTATTAACATTAATTAATTTTTATGACCATTGTCTCTGGTACGTAAAGAGAGGGAAAATCCAAACCGCAAGGGGAATAGAGGGGAAATCCTTCATTGGGGTCGCGGTCTAGGAGAACCAACGCCCCTAGGCGGCACTGATGAGTATAGGATGTTCGTCAGCACTATCTGAGGGCACCTTCTATAAAGACGACTCCTTATTATTAGGGACCACCAGAAGATCCTCTAGTAGGTTAAGCGGCTGGTCTAATGCTGACTGAAGGACAGACTGTATGTGGCCCTTAGGGACAACCAGGGTGACTCCATGGATAAGGGGGAAGAGCTTGGATCCTGAGCTCTATTCCCACCACAGTAAGGCCTGTTGAGAGTAGGGTGGGTCACACACCTCGTAGATGGTGGGAGTCCAGGGGTGGTAGTTTATTAAGGGAGTGGGTGCAGAGTTAGGGGGAGGAACTATGGAAGGAGAGATTAGTTTGTGTGGGCTGTGTTGGAGGTCACAGGGGCTAGCTCAGGCTGGGCACACACCTTACAACCCTCGCAAGACTACAGGCAGATCGTACTTGGGATGATCACAAGCCCGCCCCGCTGAGGGGCGAACTTCCGATGACCGCAATGCTGAACGGGCAGTGTGCGCTAGCGCACACGGCCCGTGCGGCTTTTATCTTGCGAACATGCCACAAACCAGCCAAACATCGTACGATGTGCGGCGCGTTTTCAAACATGTTCCTAAGATAAAAGTCATGCGACTTTACAGTAGCAGAGGTCGCACGGCTCCCACACACCTTACGATAATCGTACGATCAGGGGATTTGCCGCAAGTATCGTACAATTATCGTAAGGTGTGTGGGCACCTTTAGAGTCATGTGAGGGATCCTCCAAGTGGCTTCCCCTTCAGGGACAAGCCAGGAACGCTGTTCTGAGTGGAGCACAACAAGGATAGCTGGAGGCAACTGGGACAGAGATTAAGTAACCCCTTTGGTGGGTGATGGATCTGGTGTAGGCCGGCCATGGGACTTGAAACCGGCTTCCAGTTGGGAAACTGGTGGTGACGGAGGTGGGTCAGACTGCATGGTGGTGGAGGTGGGTCAGCCTGCATGGTGGTGGTGGCAGAGGTGGGTCAGACTGCATGGTGGTGGTGGCAGAGGTGGGTAAGCCTGTATGGTGGCGGAGGTTGGTCAGTCTGCATGGTGGTGGTGGCAGGGGTGGGTCAGCCTGCATGGTGGTGGCGGAGGTGGGTCAGCCTGTATGGTGGCGGAGGTTGGTCAGTCTGCATGGTGGTGGTGGCATAGGTGGGTCAGCCTGCATGTTGGTGGTGGCGGAGGTGGGTTAACTTGCATGGTGGTGGTGGCGAAGGTGGGTCAGCCTGCATGCTGGTGGTGAGAAGGGTTTCCCGGTAAGACCAAGCAGCCTGTAACCCGAGACCCCGATGTCTCTTGGGTCCCGATGTTTGGAGGGACCCCTTAATACTAAGGGGCACATCATAATTAACAGGCTTAAACAAGCTCACAACTACAAAAGCAGGTGGGAGTTTGTTAGAGTCCTTACAAATCTATGGGCTTTTATTTCCTAAAATGTGGAATATAACATGGGTGCAAAAAATGAAAAAAAAAGGGCCTCAGTCATGAAGGGGTTAATCTCTCTTCCTATACTCGTCAGCGCCCTCCAGGGGCACTAGTGCGAACAGCATCCCGGATGGAAGTTTTAATAAATGAAGCCCTATGCGAAGCAGTAATACATGGTTTCCGCATTGCACAGCAACTCCTGTATTGCAGTGCAATTCATTTTTTTTACTTCAATGCAGAAGGGGGCACCGTATTTTGGATAAGGCACCTTGTGGGTTTTGGTGCCCAACATTAAAGACAAAGGGGTAGAGTCTATTTTTAGCTGCATTGTTGTGGAAGCTTATTCTAAACAATGGGCTGCCTTAACGAAATGCACATTAACCTGCGCTATTGGGTGTGTGGATAGAGTGTGTGTGTGGGGGGGCTGTTGCATCTCAGCCTTTGCCCCGGGTGACAGAATGACTAGCTTCCCACTGCCTGCAGCCTCTTCTCCCATGGGCTCTGGCGGTATTAGGACTGTCTTATGCATGATTCATTGACTTGCATTAGATGTCGAGGATGCCGAGGGAAATTCTATAGCTGGAGAAGAGAGCTGAGTGCTGACCTCTGCGGGAGCCGGGATCAGGTAAATAAATCTGCTTTATTCCAGTCCATTGAGCAAAATGAGCCCTTAACCCCTGCAGTGTGGAGATAGCCCCACTGTGAGGGAAAAGGTCTCCTTTAATATTAACCCCTTCATGACTGAGGCCTTTTTTTTCATTTCTTTGCACCCATGTTATATTCCACATTTTAGGCCTGAAAATGACTTAAAGACACGAAACCTATAGAATAAAATGGTGGCAGTTGCAAATTTTTATGTTGCACGATATTAGCGCAACTCCTTATCAAACCCCAGAATTTAGTGAAAAATGTACTTAAATGCCCCAAAACACAATAAAATACCAATTTTTTAAAATAAAAGATGAGGTTACAACAAGTAAATAGATACCCAACATGGCCAGGTTAAATATTGTGTGCGTCCGTGAAACGGTGATAAACCCCAGTAACACAAAAAGTCAATTGACAATGCTTTAAAAGCCCCCACAGGTCATCCATTTAGAGATAACCAAAAATACTGGCCCTAGAGTTATTGCTGTCACTCCAGCGTGCGCGGCGATACCCAACATGTAGAGCGCGTTCGTCGTTTTCATACGTAGGCGCACCTGACGCGTGTTTACGTGGCGACGCTCGTGCTCGTGGGAGACTTTACATTTTTAAAATTATTTTTAGATTTATTTTATTTCATTTTCATTTTAAAAACTGTTATTTTTTTTAACTTTACTTTGATTGCTATCACAATCACCCCCCATGTGATAGCAGATGGTGGTGACAGGTCCTCTTTAAGGTGATGCTGGGGGTCCTTTACACTCCAAATAAGCTATTGAAGTGCAGATCGCAGGCTTCAGGAGCCTAGCACTGACAGCTTAGGAGGGGCAACGGAGCCCGGGCAGCACGGCGGGGGTGTCGGGCGGTGGGGCCCTTCACGGGACTGTAGAAGCGATCTGGCGACAGCTGAGTCGCCAGAATCGCTTCTATTGTAAAGCCGACAGTCGGCTTTACAAGTTTAAACAGAGTCCCGGCGGTAAAAGGGGTTAATAGATGACCTTTGTTATAGGTGTGATGTAGACCATTGCACAGCCACTGTTCATAATCCCTTCCACAAAATAAACACATGGCCACCCCCTTCTTTCTGGTCACCCATGGTGTGGAGACACGTGCGCCCTCCTGTTCCCGGTCTCATCGCCAGTATTTAAATTCAGGATGGGGAGAAGGTGAAACCTGAAAGTGCTCAGGACTTATCGCTTCTAGATTTGGTGTAACTGTGGCCCCCAGTGTTGGGGGAGAATAGCAATTTGGGAACTACCGGTATGTGTCCCAATCTCCTTTTGCTTCACATAGAGTCTTTAGGGGTCTATCTGGACCTGTGATGTCTTCTTAAAGTGGACCTGTAACTTTCTTTATACATGGTCATCATTGGATTGCTATGTGCCGATAACAATCATTTGACATACGACATCACTAGTACCATTTCTTCAGAGTGTCTCCCATCCTTTGGAACTCCTTACCCCAATCTGTCTCCTACGTTGCCCACCTTTAGGCGATCCCTAAAAACTCATCTCTTCTGGGAAGCCTATCCCTCCTCAACATAACTCTCCTTTTACATCTTCCGCTAACTTAATCTAAACAATGATTACCTTTTGTATCACTTGCCCCTCCTACTTGATTGTAAGCTCTCAGGAGCAGGGCCCTCCTACCCCTATTGTACTGAAATTGTATAGTAACTGTACTGTCTCTCCCATTTTGTAAAGCGCTGCGCAAACTGTTGGCGCTATATAAATCCTGTATAATAATAATAACAATAATATAATAATTTCTTCATTGTATAGTTCCTGTCCTTTAAAAAGATATTATTTTGATGGTCAGTGTATGGGTGGTGGTGTTGGGGGTGGGCAGGCCCGGATTCCCCACAAGGCCAGCGAGGCCCGGCGGCAGGGCGCAGAGGGGCGGCAGCGGTGTCCTTGTGGGGAAGTTGCCCTCTCTGCATTCAGTCCTGCTTTGCACAAGCCGAGCTAAATGTAGAGTAAGGGAAGCCGATTTTTCGTTTACATGTGAACTCGGCGATGTCGCCGAGATCACATGTAAACAGTCTGCACCCTCCCCCCTGCACTTACCTCTCTCCTCTGGCTCCGTCTTCCGGGCTCCGCCGCCGAATCTGTCTCCTCACTGCAGTGAGTGGCAGGGTTAAAAGTAACCCTGCCGTTCCGTGTATACAGTGAGAGGGAGAGCTGTGCTGTGCTGTGCTGTGCTCATCCTCTCTCACCTGTCACAGGAGTTCCAGCACAGTGCTGTGCTACAACTCCTGTATTGGAGGTGACAGGGTCAATAAAGAGAACCTGTCACCTCCAATTGCTATCACACAGGGGATTGTTTTTTTCCTGTGTGATAGCAATAAAGTTAGGTGAAATTTTTTTTATTGATAAAGAATTTTTTTTGAATAAATAAGAATAAAAACAATTATATTGGGGGGCGTATCGCGGAACCTGGCCTTGGGGCGGCAGGGAGAGTAAATCCAGCCCTGGGGGTGGGGGGTGTCAGATGGAAACAAAGGGGTGTATCAAGACTATAATGTGCATGTGAAAAATACCAAAACTAGAAAGTCTTCTAGGATGCAGATTTGGAGGAGAAGCCAAGCAGCGAAAAGGTTAAAAGACACGTTTCAACTATTCAAATGCTAACATAATAACTTATTATAAGCAGTATTTAGGACTGCTGCATTAGCTGAGGAAACCTGATCATATCCTGTCACCGTCACATTTATAATACCACAAAACCAGTTTGCAAACAAATTGCCAAGTACGGCATGAACTTTAAACAGAAGGCTTAAAATGTCATCACAAGTCCTAAAGATAAGGGATTGATTATTCATATTAGGAGCATAAGGTGGAGCCATGCCGATCATTCCTGGATGCTCCAGTGGCCGACAGGTTTAGTTCACCGACACATCAGCCTAAACTCCAAAATGAGATATGGTTTTCAGTTCAAATGTTTTGGCTTGTTTGTGTCTACTAAAACCAGTGAAATTATTTGGGTGGGATTAAAGTGAACCTGTTGTGTCTTTAAATGTATTTAGCTGTCACCGGCGCAGGATGTTCTGTTGCTTGGACATGCCTCGGATAGATACTAGAGTGCCCCAGCAGGTCCAAAAACTCAGAACAGCCTTTTATGCAAGCCCCCCCACTGTTGGATAGTCAAGAAGCCCATCTTTCTGAGGGCCGGTGCACACCTAGGCGACCGCGCGACAAGTGTGCATGATACCGCGCGGTCACGGAGTCGCCCAGCACAGACAGTTGCGCTGTGGGTGCCATTATTTTCTAATGGCACCCCAGTCGCGCCGGGTGGATCGCGCGATTCCGCCCGTGCATCCGAACACAGCCGTGCTTCGTCTACCGCAATCAAAAGGTACCTTTTTCCTGCGATTGCCGTGCAGATGTCACCCCATTGAAATCTATGGGGTCGCGCGGCAATCGTTGTCTGCATTGTGTAGGACCGCGCAATCCTGGATCGCTCAGGTCAGCACTAGGCCTAAAGGATAAGCTGGATGACAAATTCCTGGTGGCTGTGGAATACATTTATACTCATGTTAGGTTTACTTTACTTTAATAAATACATATGTAATTTGACTATGTAACACACCCATTATTAAAAAGTGAGATTCTATAGGGGTTCATAAGGCTTCCTTAGGTAGTGGTGGATTGACTTCCTATGTGAGATAGCTTTGGCACAAAGGTCATTCAGCAGAACCAGCACCGTGGTACCAGTGGAGCCTGTCCTCTTGATTCTCAAGTAAGTAACCACTAACACCAATTATCTTTTTAGCTGCCTATAAGTGGGCCCTATTTTCCCATAGAATACAAACCTAAAAGAGCCCTTCTCTCCAATAACCAGCAATCTAAGGGGTTCCTCCCCCCCACAGAACACCAACCCAAGGGGGCTCTGCTCGTTACTGACCACCAATCTAAAAGTAATCTTCTCCCCAATGACTGGCAACCTAAAGTGGCCCTTCTCTCCAATGACCACCAATCTGAAGGGCTGTTCTCCCCACTAACCTTTAAGCTAGGCGGCTCTTCTCACTGACTACCCGCCAATGGGGCATTTGGTATTTCTGCCTACTGAACTCCAACATAAGAGGGACCCATCTCCCTACCGACCACTAATCTAAGAAAAACCTTCCTACTGACCACCAATCTAAGGGGCCCTTCTCCCCACTAACCATCAAAATAATGGGTGTTTTTCCTCACTGACCACCAACTAAGGGGGCATTTCTGCTCACTGACCTCTAATTTAAGGGGGTCTGTCTTCCCAATGACCACCAACCTAAGAGGAGCCCTTTCCTACTGAACACCAATCTAAGAGGGTCCTTCTGCCTACTGATCACCAATGTAAAGGGTAGATACAATCATTAATTTAGCTTGCAAACAGGTTTAATATTAAATAAAGTCACCATCTTCTCATGCTTGGGGTCATTGTTACACTATTATTGGGTATATATTGATATATTTATTTTGTTTAACCTGCGTGCTGAACGAATAACCTATAACAGATTCCTCCATATACGTTGAACACAGCATGGATGGACCAATCTCCCTCTGTAAGTTTTGTATTCTGACAGCGGTGCCAGACACTAAAGAACCCCTTAGTCACTGTATTCCTCTTATCGAGCTCCTAGGACCCCTCAGATTCCTGATGCATTGGAACATTTCCTTTAGTTGCAGGGGGATCCAGCTGCCCCTCTTGGCTAATCATTGAAGCATTTCTTCTTAGCTCTAGAACTAAAAGGAAGTCTTTTCTCAAATCCAGATAGCTGACATACAGTATATATATCACATGTGAAGAGCTAAGGAGGTGTGACCGCATGTTAACCCTCTGCATTCAGCTCTGCACGCTTACATACTTCTAGCAAACCTTTGCATGAAAACAGCAATTCTTGGTTCGCATATATTGCAATACATGTTCAATTAGGCAGACTGCGTCAAAGTGATCCACTGACTAGTCCCTACTGTTACTGCCAAATGTTTACTTAATTGAAACATACTTTAATGGACATAGAGTGCCAATATAGGATAAAGGGACACGTTGATTTCAATGGAAAACGCATGAGGGAATAGATGTATAGGTGTGAATGGGTCCTAGCTGTACTATTTTCATTTTTGGATTAAAGAGTTTTATTGCGATGGAGTTTCTGTCTCTGATGCACTGCGTTATTGGCCAGTCTTTCCTTCCCTTGATGCCACTTTACTGACTTCGTGATCCTACATATCCAGCTGACGGAGATAGACACCATGTAGACTATAGCCAGGTTGGAGCCATGTAGTGAAGGAGAATGATATTTTTGACAGGAAGGTGTGGTGAGAACGAGACCAGTGGTGTGAGCAGTGATGCGGAGACTTGAGGTCTGAGGATACCCATACACTATGGCAGGGGCACTGAATTGAAATTCAGGGCGAGTCGGGTGAGTAAAATTTTCTTTGAGCAGATGTCCCTTAATGGAGACGGCTTCCTTGCTAGTCGGGAAGTCGGGTGGCGAGTCTTTACACGCCGCCCGGCTAATCAGGAAGCGAGGTGGCGAGTCTTTACACGCCGCCTGGCTTCCATAATGGGACTTTCGGTATCGGCGAGTACAGAAAAAAAATATCGAAAAACGGCATCAGTGCATCCCTACTTAGCAGTGTAGATTTATTGCCCTCAAGCCTTCTGCTGCAGACTGAAATTACCCCCTTATGCCTAATACAGTCACTAATCCCAGAGTTTCTCCTCATTACAGGACAGCTGAGGTTTATAGTTCTACAGAAAGGCTTAAAGGGTTAGTAAACCCTCAGTGGTTTTTGCATATATCTATTGCTAGCCAGCAGTAGATATATGCAAAACGATAAACAAAATAAAAAAATTCAAAGGGTTAATACTTACCTGTGTCTCCGCGGCGCGCTCCCGTCCGAACATCTGAAAATTCTCGTGGCGGACGCAAAGCATCTTGGGGTGGGCGCATGCGCAGTTCAGATCTTCGGCCGGGAGATGAGGAGAGATACATGGTAAGTCTATGGAGCAGCGTGCACCCGGATGCAGACTCCGTGGGACAGGAAGTGCCAGCTAGCACAGAGCAGTCAGCGCTGGATCGGAGACCGGCACCAGCGCTGGAGGGACAGCTGAAAACTACAGGAAAGAAGAAGTAGATCGGATTAAGAGGCATTATGTAAGGTAAGTCCTTACATTAGCTGTGTGTGGGAGGGGGGGGCTTTAGTAGCCTTTAATGTCATTTTAAAGAGGTTTGTATTAGAGTTATAGAGTATTCTTCATAGTTACTCCCTGCTCCCAGTCACGGCTTACCTCCTCTCCAAATAAATGTAGGTTGCAAACGTTCTGAACTACTAGAGGCGGTCATGTCCTACTTCCGATAACTCATCTGATGACCGTTCTGTCCAGAGCAGATGCATTTCCCATTTGTTGCTATTCTTTTACTAGCTATTATGTAGACACAACATACGGAACTGCAAAACTCTCCAAAGCTGGAGAAATCCAGATGGTTGTCACAGGAGCAGGTGTCCCCAATGGTATATTTCCTCTCTATTCCTGTTCTGGAAATAATGTTCAGTCCCTATGACAATGGTCACCAGGAAAAATGGGGATGGTGAATCTCCCTAGCAGAGACACAAGCAGCAAGTAAAACAAAACAAGCTTTTGATGTTAGGCTCTTTAAATGTCCTATATGCCTTATTTTTTGCTACACCGAGGGGTCTATTTATAAGAACAAATGCTGAGCTACATTGCATATGCATATGTTCTGTGTGAAATAACCAGCTGTTGTGGGAAATGGCGCATAGTCGAATGTTCTTACACTATTTTGTTTGCTGGTCGAATGTTCTTCAAATATTATGGGCAGAGTAAAGCTAGGTTCAGCCATAAAGAACATGGAATGAATGTGGAAAATACCCCATTATGGCCCACTAGATAGAGCCGAGGATCATAGGAGATAAATGTAACCTTTGCTTCTATGCGTTCCCCTCGTAGCAATGGTTACATTCGTTTGCTAATTCCCTTCATCATTCTCTAGAATTGTTACATTGTCAGGGTTATTCACAAAAGAATGAAGAGTTTGGAGGAGGCCAGAGAAGTGAACAATCTAGGACAACATCGCTGAACTGGAAAGTGAGTTTAATTGGAGAATTTTTCCAAATCAGCTACGTTGTCCTAGATCCTTGGCTCTCAACTGGTGGGTCATGACTAGGGATGCACCAATACCGATACTAGTATCGATATCGGTGCCGATACCGAGTATTTGGGCGAGTACTCATACTCGCCCAAATGCTCCGATGCCTAGCACGAGTACTTCCGGTATCAGGAAGTCGGGCAGAGTGTCATTACGCGCTGCCCGGTTTCCTGATTGGCCGAGAAGCTGCTCCATGCTCTCTCGTCACTTGTGCCCGGGCCAATCAGGAAGCCGGGCAGCGTATAATGTCGCGCTGCCCGGCTTCTTGATTGTTTGGGAAGCTGGCCAATCAGGAAGCTGGCTTCATGCTCCTTCGTCCTCGTGAGGTAAGGTTACCTTACCTTGGTATGTCCAGCCTGTCACCCCCGGGGCCTTCCTTCGGTACCCAGCCGGAGCCATCTGGCTGGCCAATCTGGAAGCCGGGCGCCGTGTAATGACGCCACACGCTGCTTTCTGATTGGCCGGGAAGCTGGCTTCATGCTCCCTCGTCATCTCATGGAGCCGGCTTCATCTCATGATGAGGGAGCATGGAGCCGGCCTCCCGGCCAATCAGAAAGCAGGGCGTGGCGTCATTACATGGCGCCCGGCTTCCTGATTGGCCAGCCAGACGGTAACGGCTGGGTACCGGAGGAAGGCCACGTTCTGGCTGGAGAGGCCCCGGGTGTGACAGGCTGGACATACCAAGGTAAGAGGGGACTTTCTTGGTAATCAAATGCCCGGTACTGCAATGCCATGCATTCTATTGCAGTGCGACTTGGGTCACGACTTAATGACCAAGGACAAATGTCGGTCATGAGATTACACAGGTTGAGAACCGCTGTCCTAGATTGTTCACTTCTCCGGCCTTCTCCAAACTCTTCACCCTTTTGTGAATAGACCTGTATCTCTTCTTACCAAGCTGTATTTATTTCCTATGATCCTCAGCTCCATCTAGTGGCCATAAATCTGGTTTTCCTGACTCAATCTATGTTCTTGATCACTGTACCCATTTTAAAGGAGTTGCAAAGTCCCAGCATGTCCTCTCTTGTTATGACATCAGCATTGTAATAGGAATACATACTGGAGTTGTATCTGATAATACAATCAAATCTTACATGCTTGATGTGATGCAATCTCCATTCCTCAAGACCACATATCCCATCATGCATGCTTCCAGCAAGTAATAATAATGTTACATTGTTCAGACATTGAGTTGTAGTTCAGATGGCAGGCTCTGTGTGAGTGGTGACACCAGAAAGAGCACATTCACAGGGCTGAGTGAAATGGTGTCAGTACATCGAGGAAGTACATCCCATGGGCATCTTCAATAAGTAAGTTTACAGACTTCTAGATGGATCTGGTTATTAGGAGTGGGATAGAACTTATGGAAATTGTATATAGAAATACAGATTTGTTTTTAGTCTTTGACCAGAGATACCATTTTTTTTACCTCCGAATATATTGGAAGAACATTTGACCAGAAGAGAAAATAGCCCCAAAACATTCGCATTTGTCTCATTCTCACAACAGCATACAATTGTACATGCAGTTTGGCCGAATGAATAGCTACGCACTCCCCCTGGTGGTGAAGCTGTATTTTAAACATCAAAAAATGTTGTAAAAGAAAAGATTTGGTCACCCTAATGGAGTCTATTGGTGAAATATCCCATCAGACTTTCCAGTTCCATCCAGCTAAATAATGAAATGTACACATCCAGCTATCGCAAAGGGGAGCATTTATAAATCATGCGTCAAGCCAGTTCTCACCACTAGATGGAGCCGAGGTGCAGAGGAATTCCAATGCTCTTTGGCTCCATCTAGTGATGAGAAAGTTGTGCAAACGGCATTCAGTCAGCACATTGCTGGGCAGATGGTTTATAAGTCATCCTTATGGTGTCCTTCTGTTATGGTATTATGGGTGTGGGTGGCAACACTGCAGGAAATTCCCATTGCTGGTGTCACGCAGAAATCTAGGAAGTTGGTAAGTGATTCATATCACCAAACTGAAATATCAATTGTGAGGGGGGGGGGGGGGGGGGGGG
>NW_017306760.1:186823-195107 GCF_000935625.1 Nanorana parkeri | reverse complement strand
ACCCAGCACAACTTTATTTAGGATAATCACAAGAGTCCATATGTTTGTTGTTGCTTCTTGATAAAGAGTCACTTCAATATGCAGTTTTTTATGTTAAAGTGTATCTAAACCTCAGATCTGTCCCAAGATGTGTCCCTAAATCTGTCCCCAGATGTGTCCCTAAATCTGTCCCCAGATGTGCCCCTGATCTGTCCCAAGATGTGTCCCCAGATGTGCCCCTGATCTGTCCCCAGATGTGCCCCTGATCTGTCCCCAGATGTGTCCCTGGATCTGTCCCAAGATGTGTCCCCAGATGTGCCCCTGATCTGTCCCCAGATGTGTCCCTGGACCTGTTCCCAGATGTGTCCCTAGATGTGCCCTTGATCTGTCCCCAGATGTGTCCCTAGATGTGTCCCCAGATGTGCCCCTGATCTGTCCCCAGATGTATCCCTGGATCTGTCCCTAGATCTGTCCCTAGATGTGTCTCCAGATGTGTCCCAAAATCTGTCCCCCCTGCAAGGGTAAGTTTTTTATTTGCCCAGAGTTCCTCTTTATATTAAGCTGACCTGAAGGGAGCAATTGTCGGGCTTTGCTCACCTGGGGGGGTCATGATGTATACGGAGCAGGTGGTGCCGCTCGTCATATGTGATATCTGCAACAAAGGGGTCCCCCTGATGCTGTGTGGGCTGACTGGGTCGCTAGGGCATCGCAGGCTGCTGGCTGTCACTGGTGGCTGTGAGGAGGAACACGCCGCTGTCCAGATTAATGACAACCTGTCAGTGACAGCCAGTAGCTGCGGTGGAGGAGGCCGGGGCCAGGAAGAGGCGGGGCCCGGCAGTGGTGGCCCAGCGGCGACCATGGAGGAGGAGGCCGGGGCCGGCAAGGGAGACAGCAGACAGCGGATCGGGGCTCACAGATAAGAGGTGTGCAGGGGTGTGACTCCATGTCTTTATGGACCTTGCTTTGTGCACTGGTGCGCAGTCATGTTGGAACAGGAAGGGGCCGTCCCCAAACTATTCCTGTGAGGCCATGGAGGGGATTGGAACACCTGAATCCAATGATTTGGAGGGGCGTCCCAATACTTTTGGCAAAATAGTGTATACTATTTACATAGGTTATATGTAGATATGGATCTGGCTGATGAGTGTTGTAGGCACACCATTGTGCTGTCAGGAAGGTTGTCCTGGATATAAGGAGCAGCTGCGCCCTCTAGTGGTGCACTGCAAAAGTTAAGTGCTTGTTTTTGTCTAGGGACGAAAATAAAAAAGTTATACTTATCGACCGGCCCCTGGAGCTGAAGTGAAGGAATGTCACTCTGCGTCCTTCACAACCAATATACAGTGTATAGGATGTGATGACCCAACGAAGTGAAGAGGGAGAGAGGCTCCATGGATCGGCCTAGCAATCAGCCTCCTCCAAGGATCAGGTGCGTATAACTTTTTTGATTTTTGTCCCTAGACAAAAATAAAGAACTCCTTTGAAATGAACCTTTGCATTGGGGCTACCCCGGCACTGCGAGGGTTAAGTGCTTATTTTGGTCTAGGAGTGGAAATAAAGAAGATATACTCACCTGATCCTCGGTCCTGCGCAGTGGCGTCACTAGGGGGGTGCGGGCCGCACCCGGGTGAAACCATTGGAGGGGTGACAGGAAAAGGACTGACAGTTATTTTGGTGTCACTCGGTCATAGAAAGTTGCAGGAGAGAGGAGGGGGCCTGGAGGCATATCTTATCCCGCCGGGTGAACGTCCCCTCTTCTGTCACCAAGATGGCCGCCTGCAGGTATCACCGGCGGCCATCTTGGTCATCACATGACATCATGGCAGGCTGTCCCCCGGTACCTGCTCCGGGTGACACCCAGCCTCAGGACGCCCCTGGTCCTGCGCAGCTTCAGCTGCAAAATGTCTCTCGGCGTCCTCATATCTAATGGACTCCGCTGGACATGATGATGTCAGCGGTCCTTAGAGGCCGGGGGAGGAGAGGCTGCGGGAAGCAGTCTATAAAGAAGAACTGCAGGAAATGTAAACATTAACCCCTGCAGTGAGGCCACCCTCACACTGCGAGGTGTGGGGGTTTGCTCCAAAGGTAACACATTAAGGACGCATCCACTCGCTTAAATCTTCATTTCAGGCCTTACTTGCCCACTTTTATTAAACGAAAATTCACAAAAAAGAACAATTACCCTCGCAGGGGTTCTTTAGCGTTTCTTGGCAGCACCTGCCCATCCAGCCTCCTGGCTTTACATTTGCAGCACCGCTGCTCCGGCCTCAGGCCGCTGTCTGTTCCTCCAGACAGCCTCAGTCGTGTGCTCACCTGCACACTGGGGGTTCTTCCCAATCCGCAGCACCCTGCTGCACTGGACTCCACTCTGACTCCTGGGTGGAGCTTTCCTGTCTCCCAGGTGGAGCCCAGAACATTAGCCAGCACCCTTTCCATAAGGGCTGTGCACACGTGTGCAATAAGGTGCTGGCCAAAACTAAACAATGGACCCAGGAATGGAGATTTCATCCCTCCCAATTCTCTTAGAAATCTCCCAGTTCCGGAATCCCATGCCAAATCCAGAATTCCCGGGAAGAGCCGCAAAGTCAGCTCTTTCCCAGTACAAGAACTTTCTTCCTGGAACCGCTCAGCCCCTCTGGCTGAGAGTCCTGGGTGACTACAACCCCCAGTTCTACCGTGGGATTGCCACACAATACCACAGAGGGTTAACTGCTCGTTTTGCTCTAGGGGCTAAAATAAAGAAAATATACTCACCTGATCCTCAGCCCCACCTGACTGCCAGACTGGTCCCTTCAGACTCCGATTCCCCAGACTCCTGTCACGTCTATAGCAGTCCACTGACTTCCATTAGAAGTGAGGATGCCGAGGGACATTACACAGCCAGAGCAGATGGGGAGAGAGGTGAGCACTCACCACCGCGTAAGGGGGGGGGATATTTCCACGGGGGGGGGGGGGGGGGGGGGGGTGAGTGCTGACCGCTCGCAGAACCGAGGATCATGTGAGGATATCTTCTGTATTTTAGACTCTAGAGAAAAACGAGCACTTAACCCTCGCAGTGCCAGGGGTAGCCCCACTGCAAGGACTTATTTTTGAAAGGATTTTGTTCTTTAAAGCACAAATGCGCCCTCTAGTGGTTGCCTCTGGGTACAGGCCATGGTGATACAGTTAAAGCGGACCAGATCTGCATGAGTTTCTGCACACGCAGTGCAGTGGGTTGTGCCGCGTTTCTGATGCCTTCCAGGCCGTTTTGGGTAAAAAAATGAATATATATATTTTTTTAGTTTAAAATGGGCTTTCAGTGCGTTCCAGGGTGTTTGCATGCGTTTTTGATGTGTTTGCATGCGTTCCAGAGCAGGTAAAATAGGGCTTGCTGCAGTTTTTTTTTCATGCTCTGGAACTGAACGCTGCGGTGTTAACTAGAGGCCAAAATACCATTGGAATACATTTGGACGCAGTTTTGATCCGGTCTGTAACTGCTCTGCTCCTGGAACGCGCTTGTTGTGAACAAGGCCTTAAAAATCTAATTCTACCAATGCACCCCTCTGTGTATGATGATTAACCCCTTCATGACTGAGCTGGTTTTTGGTTTCTGTTCGTGAATGACTGAAGCACTTTTGAGATTTTTGCTCTGTGGTTCCACGTCAGTAATATACTTTCTTACTAAGTGCGCCCACACATATTATATATTGTTTTGTTAGAGGACAGATAGGGCTATATAATTATATCACATGTGTGTACCTAACGCTTCACTTAGGAGAAATAAAATATTAAAAATTGAGGGGAAAAAACTAGGGCTGCGGAAATTAACGATTAATCCCTCGATTAATCGTTAATTTTTTTGATCGATCAAAATTATTTTGATCGATCAAAGTTCTTTGGCTCCGTACTCACCTCTCCGCCGGTTTCCGGGTCTTCCGTCGGAGATCAGGTGACGTCACGGACATCAACGTCACCGAACTCCTCCCCCCTTCCACAAGTGGCTCTGTCGGCTAACGAAGGGGAGGAGTCCGGTGATGTTGATGTCCGTGACGTCCCTGGACTCCTCCCCCTTCCCTTCGTTACCTGATGGAGCTGCTTGGGCCGGTGAGTACACATCCTAACTCTCCCGGCCGCCCGGGAGAGACACACTTTTTACCGGAAAGGTGGGGGGGAGAGGGCACCTCCCTGAAATGAGAGGGGCACCTCCCTGAAATTGCTTATTTCAGGTTGGGATCCCTGGCATTGGCCTATACACATACAGCACAGCAATGAAGTAATAAAATAAACTAGGATCACACTAATCCAGCACGTTATTATTCTGAGTTGCCCCACTCAAGCGGCGGCCATATTGAGTGGGGCACGTGAGATTAATAACATGCTGGATTAGTGTGATCCTAGTTCATTGTATTACTTTATTGTTGTGCTGTATGTGTATAGGCCAATGTAGTTGGATGTGTATGTGCGTTATAATTACATCGAAATTAATCGATTAAAAAAAATTTCCATTAATCGAACAGGAAATTTTTAATCATTACCAGCCCTAGAAAAAACGTAAAGAAACACTTTTTCCACATTTTTGATTATTAGTGGGGTTTTTTGAAAAATAGCGCAGCTAAAAAAAAATAAAAAAAATGCATTAGTATAAATTCATTTATTTGTCCTTTATTTGGAAAAACCTCACATCCCGAGGATTTCACAAATGTTTCTGTACTTGTCGGCCTTAAACTAAAACCGAACATTTTAATCTTTTTTTTCGCCTAAAGTGGTCACCTGGCATACAATGTCGCATACTAAGTGTCACACTTAGTAACAGCAACATACTTTGAACATCACTGTCATGAGGGGGTTAAATACAAAAATGTTTTTATCCCTTAGGGTGCAAAAAAAACAAATCTGCAGCTGAGATTTTCATTGTAAGGGGTTTATTTTTATAATAATGATAGTATAAAAATATATTTAAAAATATCATTTTTATTTGTTACATTTATTTTATTTTTTTTACGCTTTACTTTTTTATTTTTTACACTTTTCACTATTTTACACCATTTTTTTTAACATTTTTATTTTATTTAATTATATCAAGCAGTTATTGTGAATTAATCTCACTATTAGTGCTTGATCATTTAATTCATTCATTTTTGGTTATTATCAGGCTGCTTCAAACTTCAGAACAGCCAATAATAAGCTTAGTGACACTGATCGTGCAGCATTTCAAATCAGATGTCACATGTTCACACCAATTGCATTGCGTTCCAGAGTGGGAGCTGCTGGAACGCACCGCAATCGCTCACAAAACTCCCCTCTTCATTCTGGGTCCGGAGGGGTCGTGGCGGTGCTTGGAAGTCAATAACACCGCAGCCAAATCCCCCCCCGTCCACAGTGCGACCGGAAGCATAGCAAAACATTGCCTGTGTTCTGTTCCACTGCAAACACAATAAATGCTGCGAGCGCCTGATTGCACTGCGGGCGAGGGGGCGTAGCTGTGGTGCCATTGACTTCAATGCACCGCCACGCTCCCTACATTGGGATTTCCCGATCTATACCAGCTGCCAGAGTGACGGCAAGAGCTGTAAATGCCGCTCTGATCTCACTCTCAGATACCTGATTCCTAAAAGGGATCGGATGTCTGAAAAAGCTTAAATCTTTCATTAATGGTTGCCTCTATACTGATTCTCAGCGGTTACCAGCATTACAGAGCCCCAAATGATTGATCACGTACAGTGAACTTGAGCAGTAATTTGGGAACTTAGTGGCGGGGACTTACAGTGTACTTGAGCAGTCATTTGGGCACTTAGTGGCGGGGAGGTAAGGTGTACTTGAGCAGTCATTTGGGCACTTAGTGGCGGGGAAGTACAGTGTACATGAGCAGTCATTTGGGCACTTAGTGGCGGGGACGTACAGTGTACGTCTCCCATCACTAAGGGGTCAATAATAAAATACACATGTCAGGTGTAAAATGCTGTGATTGTGAAATACTTACACTTGCAGAACATTCACTTCCTGCTTTGAAAGAGCAAAATGACTTCAGTTTGCCAAAGCCATGCACACTGGGATTGCCTTGTCATCAGCAGAGCATTGCTGGGAAATCTCATCTGTAATCTCACGAGATCTCGGGGAAAGGCATTTTCCTCCCCTGAGATGATGTGTTCATGGTCACATGTCCTTGTCACATGTGCCAGTAATCCAGGAAGTAAAAGGAGAGCTAGTAATCTGCCCTTAGTAAACATGGCCGCTGTCAGGAGACTGGGGAAGAAAAGAGAAATAAGGAATGCAAAAAAAACAAAGCCGACAATTATCTAGAAGTATGTGTTTGTAGATCGTCATTACTAAACATTTCTAAGTGTATTTGTTTTTATTTTAAAGATAGGCGTAAAGGTCCGCTGTAACGCTGAAGTTTAAAGGTAAATTCCACCAGTAAAAAAAAAACAAAAAAACATAAAATAATAATAATAATAATAATGTGCACATATTCATAACAGAAAAAGAAATGTGCATTTATTATTATTTTTCACATTGGAGTCAGTAAAACATTGCAACCGCGTGGCTGGAATTGGTATATACAAGTGGCTAATGCACAACTAGAATATAATCTAGCTATAGCACACTCAGTATACTGAAGAGGAGTGCTGTGACAATAAGCAGACTTCCTCAAGATAAGTCTCCAATAATAAGACATTTTATAGCTCACTTTTTTTATATTTTGTTTTTCTTTCAGATATATTTATTGATTTTCACAAAAAATACACACGGGTGAGCCCGCTGGGTCAGGGCTTGAACAAACGGCACAGAATTGATCAAAACCGGAACAGACAAAATCTGGAGCAGTTGTGCCTTGCAACCAATCAGCTTCTCTCTTCAGTTTGCTCAGTTAAAGTTTGAACATGAAAGAGAGATGCTGATTGGTTGCCAGGCACATCTGCTCCGGTTTTGATCAATTGCCTTCAATGTATAATACAGCAATGCAACAAATCAACAAGCAAAGGAAGAGGGTTGGAGGCAGGGGGGACTGGGCCGGGTGGCAATTGCCCCCCGGGCCTCTCTGGTGGCTGCAAAAACAGCCCGCTTTTTTTTCTCTTGCTGTGTCTGTGTGTTTGTGGAGACACACATGGCTTACTAGCACACACAAGGGTGGCTCCATAGGATCCTGCAAAGGGAAAGGAGCGTCCCAAAAACAGGATATCAGAGACCAGTGCTCAGGGGATCAACTGATTCTGCAAAAAATAGAGGAGCAGTCTCCATTGTAAGTGATTACATCAACATTTGAAATAGCTTAAAAACATTTTGACTTTCATTTCACTTTCAGAAAGCCATCAGGTAGAAAATGGGGAAAATTGTTACAAAAAGTTACAACACACAAAGCCACAATCAGAGATGAAAGGATTGACAATGTTTAGGGCAGTGATTCTCAACCTTTCTAGGGCCGGGACCCCTTGGTAACATTTGCCAAGTTGTGGTGACCCCCAACAGAGCATTGGACCCAGGACTTAGTAAGGCACTGGACCCAGGACTTAGTAAGGCACTGGACCCAGGACTTAGTAATGCACTGGATTCAGGAGACTTAGTAATGCTCTGGACTCGGGACTTAGTAATGCACTGGACTCGGGACTTAGTAATGCACTGGACTCAGGACTTAGTAAGGCACTGGACTCGGGACTTAGTAATGCACTGGACTCAGGACTTAGTAATGCACTGGACTCAGGACTTAGTAAGGCACTGGACTCAGGACTTAGTAATGCACTGGACTCAGGACTTAGTAAGGCACTGGACTTGGAAATAAAAATAGAAGCACAATCACAAGAATATAAGCCCTCCCCTGCTACCTGCTTGCCTGCTCTGTCTCCATGCAGCTTTTTCAGCCCCAGCACTGCTTAGACGCCCGCCTCCTGCAGAGCTCACATTGTATGGGAGGCAGGAGGACAGCAGCGGCTGTGAATAGAAAAGTCCTGCTGTACACACTCCCCGGCCACTAGATGTCGCTGCAGCGGCCAGGGAGTGTGTATAGCGGCACTTTTATATTCAAAGCCGTTGCTGTCCTCCCGCTGACTGACACTGCTGCGCTAGGAGGAGGCTCTCACCCAGCACAGCAGAAGTGGATGCTGCGACCCCCTCAACAATGGGTTGCGACCCACAGGTAGAGAACTGCTGGTTTAGGACACCAGGTCCCCTATATTGAGTCACATCCCATCTGTGACAGTATTTGTACTGCACTTCTTCTCTTAGCTGGCCCATGTGTAAGTTAGCTATTGTGATTTTGTGTATTTTTTGTGTACATTGAACTCGTATTGATGATGAAAATTAAAAAAAGGAAATAAACTAAATAAAAAAATAT
>NW_017306760.1:174686-185803 GCF_000935625.1 Nanorana parkeri | reverse complement strand
TATATATATATCTAAATCCTGTAGTATAATAACAACGATAATATAAAATAATAATATATTTATTTATTTATCTGGGCACATGATCCCACTTTCACCTATAGCCAAAGTGAACAAAAAAAGAGAATTTTCTGGATGAACCAAATGGACGGCTTGTCTCGATCAGACGACCTCGTGTTTGTTTTAGCCGCTTCCAATCTGCCGTGGTAAGAGGCGCGCACAGCGTTGTGTGACTACATATCCGCAGCCCCTAAGCGCAGATCAACAGAAAGGGTCTTAGTTTTGCTTAAAACATTTAAAGATTAATTGTGAGCTCTTCCTCCTCTCTTTAATGTCTATTCTTTGTCCTCATAGTAAAAAAATATAATATAATCTTTAATAAACTCAGATCTGCCATATGCCGGTATTTACAAAGCTCCCTGTGACTTTGCAGGCAAGTTATTTACTATGCTCCCAGTAAGAACGGCTTTAACTTCCAAGTGTAAAGTACTTAAAGCTGTGCGGAGCGCGGGGTGAGTGGAAGTGAGGGGTCGTGTAATCTGATTTATATCTGTCTACATATGTGATATCTCTTCTTTTACTGGAGGGATAAGAACTCAGCTGCACTTCAACCTCCCTGATCTCTCCATAATATTTATGTAACACCATTATCACAAGTCAGGGGGTGGGATTTTTTGTGTGTTCAATATGGTATAATTATTTGTATTTCTTAATGTTTCAAATAAAAATGTTAACGTTTGCTTTTTTTGTTATCAAGAACAGAGAATAATAATAATGATTTATTTGTCATAGTCTTAAAATAATAATTATAATAATACATTTATTGAAACAAATGATATTATTATTATTTGTTGTAGTAGAATAAAAATATTAATATAATTTTAGTAGTTTAATAAATGTTTTTTACCTTTTAATTTTTAATACTTTTGCACCCCCCTATTTTTTAATGCTTTGGGACATGCTAGTAACAAGCCAGCCAAAACGCCGGAGTTAATTTACTAAAAGAGTAGAGTGCGTAATAATAATAATAATACACCACCATCAGAGTGACCACCAGTGTTGAGTGTGTGACAGCCAGTTCACCTCTAATCCTAAATATGCGAGCAGCGAAATGCATTGAGATCTAGACTACGGTGACCGGTCAATTGAAGATAATGAACACTCTGAATTTTTGTAACAATCAACTAATCTGTCATTTGTTAATTGGGATTGGGTACCTGGATCACCTATCGACTCACACTGAAATCTGCTGGTGCATAATTGGTTGTTCTTCAAGCAAATAGTAGGGGGCAATCTGGGTTAACTTCAGTAGAAGTCATTCTAATGGGATGCTATGGGTTACTGCAAAGCTCCATGCCTCCATGGACTGACAACAGTGATTATGGTGAAATAGTAGAAGCTGCAGTCTGTAAAATAGCCACCAGGTGGCGGTTTACTCAATGTAATGTACACTGGTCACATGGTTCTTCCTTTCAATTAACTAGTTAGTTGATGCCTTAGCTCCGGCCTCTGCCTGCTGATTGGGCCGCTGGCGGGTGACGTCACGCAACGCTATGCAGCCATTGGTTTTGTCTGCCGCCGCTCTTCCTGACCCGTGTGCCCGGCCTGGTTGACGGGATTCTCCGGTGGCATTCCAGAGAGAAAACCCGAAGATGGAGTTATCATACCAGGCCATTAAGAGCGCTTCCCAGAGCAGAGAGGCGGTAAGACGCGACGTGGAGACCATCTCTCGCCTCCCGTGTTGTTGCTGAGGCTGGGGAGCGGGACATGAATGGCTTTATAGTTACCATGGTTACTGTGTCTGCCGGTTGCTATGGAAACTGACCATGCGCCCCTTGCTTTTCCGGGGTAAGAGCGCATGCGCAGTTCTGGCCGTGTCTGTACTGAGCTCTATGGGCTGTGTGACAGATGGGGTTTGATGTGCTGGGATGTAAAGATAAAGAGCAAGTAGCGGCACAGTACAATCTCATCGTACAATCAGCTTAGATCTGCCAACAACTATATAGCATGAAGGCCCCAAAGGTTTAGTAATTACAAAAGGCAAACTTGATAATATGGTGTTGGCATTGAATGTAAAGACTTTTGGGCGATTTAAGATACACTGGCACATGCTTTAGGGTACTCGGTAAATGTTTGCCATAATAAAATGTTATACGGGGGGGGGTTAGGCAACCTTGGCTCGTCATCTGTTGAAGAACTATAAGTCCCATGAGGCATTGCAAGACTCTGCCATCCACAAAAATGTCTCCAGATGACGCAGATGTATCATGGGATATATAGTTTCAGCACAGCTGGAATGCCAGAGCCGCTTACCCATGGGTTATACCAGGGACTCTCAACCTGTGTAACCTCAGGACCCACATTTGCCTCTGGTCATAAAGTCATGACCCAAGTCGCACTGCACTGGAATGCAGTGCGCACGTTCCGGCGATCGAACTGTAGATGGGAGGTGTGTTTGGGGTGCCATTTAAATGATTGGCAATACAACACACCTCCCACACCAGAATTTGCAGTAGGTGTGATTTTGAGTGGTACAGTGTGTCAGTTGCATGGGACTGTGTGATTAATGCATTGTGCTAGTGTGAATGGGCCCTTAAAAACACTGACAGACACACAACCTCACACACACGCTCCAAAAAAATTAAATGTTTTTAAGATGCACCCAGTCTCCCTATCTTTCACTGGAGTGGATCCTCAGCCTGGGGTCCAGTGTGGGCTGCTGTGCTGTGATGGAGCTCCATCCATATGTGCATTGCTGGTACAGCTCCCTTGCTCTGGTCCAGGAACCTGTATAGAACATGTGAGGGAGCTGTAAGCAATGCACGTATGGATGGAGCTCCCTCGCGGCCATTGCCCCACCCCACCTCAAGCTGTCACTCAGCATCGGGCAGCATATTTTGAATGGCTGCTTGGCGCAAAAACTGACATTGCTGCACCAGGGGGAGGCTGAGGATCCTCTCACCTAGAAAAGTGGAAGGCATAAGGTGACCCACTGAACACGGGGTCACGACCCACCACTTATACAATACAACAGTGGGTAAACTTTAAGCTGTGCATTGACAGGACCACTAGAGGGCAGCAGAACTCCGAGCATGCTGATGTCTCCGACTTCTAATAACTGTGTGCGGGGTCCGTGTATTTGTATTCATAGTACAATGTCACCAGGCTACACTAATACATCTCCTATTGTGTATTTACATGTCTGAGACTCTGCTAATCCCCGTCATTTGTTACCCAGCTCAGAATGAAAGCAGGCCTGGCAAAAAGTGAGACTGTAGTTGTCATTTATGTAGATCAAGGGTCACCAACCTTCACACCTCAGATCACCCCAATTCCTGCACCTTCATACCTCAGATCAGCCCCAATTCCTTCACCTTCACACCTCAGATCACCCCAATTCCTGCACCTTCACACCTCAGATCACCCCAATTCTTGCACCTTCATACCAGAGATCAGCCCCAACTCCTGAACCTTTACACCTCAGATCAGCCCCAATTCCTGCACCTTCACACCTCAGATCACCCCAATTCCTGCACCTTCACACCTCAGATCAGCCCCAATTCCTGCTCCTTCACACCTCAGATCACCCCAATTCCTGCACCTTCATACCTCAGATCAGCCCCAATTCCTGCACCTTCACACCTCAGATCATCCCCAATTCCTGAACCTTCACACCTCAGATCAGCCCCAATTCCTGCTCCTTCACACCTCAGATCACCCCAATTCTGAAAGGAATTATGCCAAAAGTGCCATTTTCATCCGATATGTATCGGCGGCTGTTATATCGGTGCATCCCTACAGTCCAGGAAGTAGATGGTGACCCTGGATGATGTCTCAACAAAGATGGCTCCATCCTCCTGGAGGAAAAACCAGAGGAAGGCATTGTTCGGGGGAGCACTGCGACCTGTGTAAGATAAATAAATCACACAAATACATTTTATTCCAGGAATATAATTTAGCACCCACTGATAGTTCCCCTTTAAATAGACGTCGGCACTTCACAAGCCCCTTCCTCAGGTTTGGAAACATTTCATTAAGCTAATCCACTTAATAAGCGCTGTTCATTTATGGAAGCACTTAACAGTTTTAATTGCTTTTTAAAATGGATGCCTTCCCTGCCTATTTTTATTTTTTTTTGTTCCGGCGCGTACTAATTATTTGTAGATGGAGTGGAGCAGTTGGGTGTAATGAAAGTGTTTTCAGTCATTAGTTTTTAAACATTTCCATGTTAGTTAACATTCAGAGATTAGAACATCTATTTGCATCGTCATAATTACAGCCTATATGCCTTCCATGCCCATTAGGCGCTGTGATTACACTGTAGCTAAAATCGGCTTTTCTACATTTCCGGAGATTTTCAGGATAAATAACACAACAAAGTCAGACTCGGGAATCTGAACATCGGGCGGATATATAGAGAACAATAAATGCGGCTTTGGATTTATTAATAAGTAATTAAATGTGTGTTTTTAAATAGTGGTCACTGCATGCGGCCCTTGTACAGCAGAGCTTCCAACTGGGAGATGGAAAAGCAGCACAAGGAGCCAATCAGTTGTGCTCAAGTGCTGACGAGGAGTGTGCAGGTAGTTGAAAAGAGCAGAGTGACAGAGAGATGAACTCATCACTGTGCTGCTTCTCCTTTCACAGTCCAGTCACAGGCTGGGGATGAAGACTGTATAGGGATGATTTATGGAGCTTCTGCCCAGCCATACGCTGGGTGAATGCCATCCACACAGGATTCTTTGTACCAGATTGAGCCGAGGAGCATAAACATTCCTATACTCCTATGCTCAGTCTAGTGGCAGGAATGCCATTTGCCCTGTGTATAGCTGGGAGGGGGGGACTTTATAAGTCAAACCCCTAAGTTTTACCTAAAGAAGAACTAAAGGCATATTAAAAATGGGGCTGCAAGGGTTAAGTGCTTGTTTTGGTCTAGGGCAGGGGTAGGCAAACTCCGGCCCTCCAGCTGCGGTGGAACTACAAATCCCATGAGGAATTGCAAGATTCTCACAGCCACAGACATGACTCCCGGAGAGAGATGCATCATGGGATTTGTAGTTTCACCACAGCTGGAGGGCCGGAGTTTGGCTACCCCTGGTCTAGGGTCAAGAATAAAGCAGATATACTCATGTGATTATTGGTCCCGCTTGGGTGCTAGACCGGTCCCCGCAGCCTCTGCTCCCCCGGGCTCCGGCAGTCTATGGACCCGTGATGTCATGATGTCTATTGACTTGCATTGGATGTGAGTATGCTGAGGGACATTGCACAGCCACAGCGAAGGGGTAGAGAGGCGAATGGTCACCGCCATGGGACTGAGGATCGGGTGAGTGTATCTTCTTTATTTTAGACATGAGACTAAAATGAGCACTTAACCCTTGCAGTGCTAGGGGAAGCCCCACTGCCGGGGTTACGTTTTAAAATGCTTTGCACTCAGCCTTTAACGCAGTGCGAGACGTCCTGTGCGTTAACCTGCATATGACACCTCAGGGGAACGGCGCAGTGTGAAGGAGCCAATGTATGTAATATTACTAATAACTTTTACCATTGCTGTTTCACAGGATGAACTCAGGACGGAGGCCAGGAGGAAAAACCTGCTGATCCTTATTATGCATTACCTTATGGAGGAAGGGTGAGTACTAAAGCCATAGTACTATAGAACACGCAATACTAGAGAACATGCAATACTAGAGAACATGCAATACTAGAGAACATGCAATACTAGAGAACACATAATACTAGAGAACGCGTAGCACTAGAGAACACAAAGTACTAGAGAACCCGTAGCACTATAGAACACGTAATACTAGAGAACGCGTAGCACTAGAGAACACAAAGTACTAGAGAACCCGTAGCACTATAGAACACGTAATACTAGAGAACGCGTAGCACTATAGAATACATAGTACTAAAGAACACCTAGCACTATAGAACGCGTAGCCCTAGAGAACGCATAGCCCTAAAGAGCGCGTAGCCCTAAAGAACGCGTAGCCCTAGAGAACACGTAGTACCAGAGAACGCGTAGCCCTAGAGAACACGTAGTACCAGAGAACGCGTAGCCCTAGAGAACACTTAGCACTATAGGACACGTAATACTACAGAACCCATAGTACTAGAGAACGCGTAGCCCTAGAGAACGCGTAGCCCTAGAGAACGCGTAGCCCTAGAGAACACTTAGCACTATAGAACACTTAGCACTATAGAACACGTAGTACCAGAGAACCTGTAGTACTAGAGAACGTGTAGTACTATACTTTATAGCAAGGCAAAATACCACGTTTGTGTATTGTAGAAGCCTAGACTGGTAGTCTGGCAAGCCTGACATTTGTAGAAGTGGGGCTTTGACACTAGGGCAGGGGAAGGTAATCTGCGGCCCTCCAGTTGTGGTTCAACTACAAATCCCATGAGGCATTGCAAGACTCTGATAGCCACAGACATGACCCCCAGAGGCAGATGCATGATAGGATTTGTAGTTGCACCACAGCTGGAGGGCAACGGGAAAGGAGATTTTCTTTTTTCTCCCTGGAGATAAGCTTTAACCCTTTTGCTGCCAGAGCCATTTTGCATTTTTGAGCACATGTTAACCCCTTCATGACTGAGGCCTGCAGAGAAATGGTGGCAGTTGCAATTTCTATTTTGCAGGATAGCATGGTCAAGCTCAGATCGGGTTTGATCAGCTTCATCCTTGGCCACAGAGGCTGGGGAATGACAACTCAGACACTGGAAATGATGAACTACTTGTTGCTTCCGGCTTTATTTAAGCATAAACCTATAGCTAAAAAACATCTGGATTTCCTGTAATCTGAAGTCTGGCTTTTATACTTTTTATTTCAGTTATGTGGACACAGCAAACACTCTAGAACAAGAAGCCAAAATAAGTATGAGACGCTTGGAGGTCTGTGACAACATTGATCTGGAGACCATTTTAATGGAGTACGAGAGCTATTATTTTATTAAATTCCAGAAGTACCCAAAGATTACCAAGAAGACATCAGATAATGGTATGTCATAGGGATGCATTGCATGTGGTCATTTGTATTTCGATTTTTTAAAAATACTTTTGTCTTCTATCCTCAGGTACATTCCAAGAATGACAGGCATTGCTCATTATTAGTTAAAATAATTGCGCAGCGCTATATAACCTCCCCGTGACAGAATAAGTTATAATATATATAAACGAACTGTGGAGCTTGTTGCTGCCGAGACGTTAAAGTGACATTAAACCCTCAGATTTTTTAACATAAAACAATACTGTAATGTGCGCCTTACTGTAATCCATGGTTGTTTCCCTTCTCTTTGCTGCTCTTCCTTTTAAATCTGTATCTCTTCTCATGCTGGGGGAGAACTTCCCTTTGCAGCTGAGTGCCTCGTCCTGTAGTGCTGGCTCAGGTTGTGAACTTGCACACAGATACCGTGTATCCATTCCAGAGACAAGGCAGTCTGCTGCAAAACAGAAGTTCTGCCCAGCATGAGAAGACATGAGGATTTAAAAGGAAGAGCAGCAAAGAGAAGGGAAACAACCATGGATTACAGTAAGACACACATTACAGTATTGGTTTATGTTAAAAAATCTGAGGGTTTAATGTCACTTTAAGATCGGAAGGACTTGGAGGTTTTTTGCATCCCCCGATCTACAATGCTGTGAGGGCTGCTAGTGTGGCGGCCAATTATTGCGGTGAGTGCATAGTCACTGGGGAGTGGGTTGAAGCACACGAAGAGTTTGTTCGCCTTGGTTTTGTGCTGTGGATATTTTGCACATAAAAAACGTTTTTAACATCATTAGAGGATCCACCCATTGAACACCGATTGCACTTTTGTTTGATAATTATAATGATTGGACTCTTTTCATGTTTTTGATGGTCACACACACATATATATATATATATATGTATTATATCATATCGTTTATATATCGTTTATACATATATTCATTTATATTTACATCACTATTTTCACTTGTTTATTGTATATTTGGTTTGCCATTTTTTTCACTATTAATATTATCATTTTATGTATTGCCATAATTATATAATTCACTGACACTGACTTATTCTGTCACGGGGAGGTTATATAGCGCTGCGCAATTATTTTAACATATAGTGAGGTTTCATTAACCTATGTCTGGCGGCTTTTAACTGTTGATCCTTTCTAGCCTACGTGTCTCCTAATTAGCGCAGATTTATTTACTATCGATTGCTCATTATTAAACAGCAGTTGTCCTCTGTCCTGTCTCTCAAGCAACATATACACTATATTGCCAAAAGTATTGGGACGCCGACCTTTACACGCACATGGACTTTAATGGCATGCCAGTCTTAGTCTGTAGGGTTCAGTATTGGGTTGGCTCCGCCCTTTGCAGCTATAAAAGCTTCAACTCTTCTGGGAAGGCGTCTACAAGGTTTAGGAGTGTGTCTATGGGAATGTTGGACCATTTGTGAGGTCAGGTACTGATGTTGGAGGAGAAGGCCGGGCTCGCAGTCTCCGCTCTAATTCATCCCAAAGGTGTTCTATCGGGTTGAGGTCAGGACTCTGTGCAGGCCAGTCACGTTCCTCCCCCCAAACTCCCCCATCCATGTCTTTATGGACCTTGCTTTGGCAACGTTGGCTCCTGTATACCTGAAGAGTGATTGCATATGATAGGATGCTGTCGTTGTTCGGCTGCCAATCTTCCACGTGACTCCTTTTATTTTGAAAGCAACTTTTTTGGTGCTGATGGGGCCACCCACGGCTCAAATTTTGACTGATTCAGCTGGAACTCAAGCCGTGTTTGGCCAGCTTTGAGCTGGCCCTTGACAGCATCAATCCCCCCGGACAGACCCGTCGCTCCGTGGACAGCCGCTCCCACGGTCTTACAGACTCACCGTAAAACAACGCCGCCCGCCATCTGCACACGCCGCCCACTCCAGGCCGACGTCCGCGTCATCGCATCCATACACCCCTGCATACGGGGGAAAGAGGAGTATCGCAATGAATGACAGTTATATAATACACTAGTCTCCTGGGTTTCAGAAATTATGATCAACACAAATGTATCCCCTAAGCAAAGAAATCCCACATAAGGAGCTGTCTAGTGAACAAGTAACACAGTAAGTAAGTAATGTATCAATAATAGTATTTTAATTAACATTGAAAAAAGTACAAAAGCTAAATCACCTATTACAAGACATTTAAAATCTTAAAAGACAATTTTAAGATTTTATCCCTACTGTTTTTTCCATTACTTGAGTTATTGAAGGGAAGCCATTGTCTTTTACGATTTTAAATGTCTTGTAATAGGTGATTTAGCTTTTGTACTTTTTTCAATGTTAATTAAAATACTATTATTGATACATTACTTACTTACTGTGTTACTTGTTCACTAGACAGCTCCTTATGTGGGATTTCTTTGCTTAGGGGATACATTTGTGTTGATCATATTTTGAGATCCAGCGGGGCCAACTAGCAAGATACTGAAGCTTGGCCCAGTGGGAGATTCCTCCATACACACAGTTTAGCGTAGATGGAGGATTCTGTTGCACTTTTTCCATCTGACCATAGAAAGTCTGCAGATAATCTATAGGTGTATGGCCAGCTTTATTCTTTTATAATATAGACTGATTCAATATACGTTAGTTAAAGGAGAACTATGAGGTGAGTGCTTTTCACTCACCTCATAGTTCTAGCCGACCAGTGACAATGGGACTGTCACAGGTCGGCTCAGTAGATCGGGAGGTGAGCGAACACATACCGGGTTCGCTCACCTCTCGATCCTGTCACGGCTCTCTGCCGTGACAGGGGGAGGGGCTGGATTCCCCTCTCCCCGCTCCGATCTGGATTCCCCTCTCCCCGCTCCGATCTGCCAGCGCTGACTGGCGGAACGGACGGGGGAGGGGGCGGGTACAGCTGGCTCTGCCTCTAGATAGGCAGAGCCAGCTGTCACTCACGCAGCTGGGCAGATCCCGACGTCCAGGTCGGGATCCGCTCCGGCTGCGGCGTCTCAGTATACCGCGAGCTGTAGCTCGCGGTATACTGAGCTTAGGGTGACGGGAGGACGCTAGTTTGTGTCCTCCCGTTACCCTAAGGAGAACTATGGGGAAAAACACTGACTCCATAGTTCTCCTTTAACATCAAATGAAAGCGGATACAAAGTGAATGATCTCATTCTGCAGAGGAGAGATTTCTTTACACAGTAATAGATCAAAGTTCACAAATATCAGTCTTTATTATCAGCACTGGTATAGCATATAACACATATTACCGGTTATAATGGTGTCTGACTGGGGATGTCTGCATCTGGGCAAACACACTTTCTTAATACTGTGTGTAAAAAGTAAGAAATATAAACTGCAATCACATAAATATCAGCACATAACAAAATGACTAACATTTAAAATAGATCCCGCCGGACATGCTGAAGATAATGAAAGAGAATGCAACTTAGTGCTCACAGAGAAACAATTTACATGACAAGTAAATACTCCAGTGTCCTCTGTGTATATGCTGCGTTCCTTCATAGATTTCCAAATTGCAGTTCATTGTCTATGGTGCACATAAGCATTATAATTATTATTATACAGGATTTATATAGCGCCAACAGTTTGCGCAGCGCTTTACAATATAAGGAAGACATTACAATCACAATGCAATTCAAGACAAGATGGTAAGGAGGGCCCTGCCCCTGAGAGCTTACAATCTAAAAGAGGAGGGGGAAGTGATACATGAGGAGGTGGCTGTGTGGGGATGAATTGTTTGAGAACGTGATGGTTGAGTGGTTAGGTTGAGGTGGGATAGGCTTCCCTGAAGAGATGAGTCTTAAGGGATCGCCTAAAGGCCGTCAGAGTGGGAGATAGTTGGACAGGTTGGGGTAAAGAGTTCCAGAGGATGGGAGAGACTCTAGTGAAGTCCTGGAGGCGAGCATGGGAGGAGTTGACGAGGGAGCTGGAAAGCAGGAGGTCTTTGGAAGAGCGGAGGGGACGGTTAGGGTGATACTTTGAGACAAAGTTGGAGATATAGACAGGGGCAGAGTTGTGGATGGCTTTGTACGTGTTAATATTTAGAATTCTATCCTTTGGGCGATTGGAAGCCAGTGCAGAGATTGGCAGAGGGGGGCGGGGGATGGAAGCCAGTGCAGGGATTGGCAGAGG
>NW_017306760.1:137954-174603 GCF_000935625.1 Nanorana parkeri | reverse complement strand
GGGGCGGGGGATGGAAGCCAGTGGAGGGATTGGCAGAGGGGGGCAGGGGATGGAAGCCAATGCGGGGATTGGCAGAGGGGGGTTGCATGTATGTATGGTAAGTATGCAGGTAATCCACATGACACGACAAGGTGTGAGGCTGTAGCAGGGGCAGACATTTGTGAACACAGCCAAGACCGGGTAGGCACCGGGATGTACATGATTGTGTCATCTCAGAGCCAGCATCTTAGTCCAGAAATGTATGGTGACCCTGGATGATGCCTGAACAAAGATGGCGCTGTGCTTCTGGAGGCAAGAAGCAGACGAAGACATTGTCAGGGTGGGGTGGGGGTACTGTGATCTTTGTGAGTAGTAATAATGTCCGTACATGTTACACTTTGTGCATTATTTAGCATGCATGTACTTAACATCTGTTGCTATTTCCACATTGGTGAACCTTTGACAGACCTATGCCGACATACTCTCTCTGTGTTTTATTTTTTTGCATTTACAGACAGTAAACTTTACTCAAAGCCGCGGAGTGGAGGAAAACTGAGAAGGTAATTGTAGCATGCCTGTGTGACTTCAAGACTGCTTCCTCCATTTGGCCCTCCATCTGTGCTTTAACTACAAATCCCATCATGTCCCTGCCTCTGGGAGTCATGCCTGTAGCTGTCAGTCTTGCAATGCCTCATGGGACTTGTAGTTCTACAACAGCTGGAGGGCCAGAGTTGCCCACACCTATTCTAGGGTGTAAAATAACAAAGTTATACTCAACCTCGCAGCTAGCTGGCTATTAGATTGGTCCCTGGAGCCTCTCTCCCCCTCACCTCCGGCGGGTCTAAGGTCCTGTCCAGTACATAGTGTATAGGACATGAGGACACTGGGGGACATACCATCGCTACAGCAGAGATGGAGACAGGCTGGAGGGAGCACTATGACTGCAAAGTTCGTGTGAGTATAACTTTGTTATTTTGGTCCCTAGATGACAATGAGCACTTAACCCTTGCAAGAATCATTTTCCTGGAGTTCTTCTTTAATATAGGCATTTGTGTTCCTAACTGTCACAGATCAGCAGCAAAGCTAATCTGCTACTTGTGGTTCTACCACCATGTGGTCTCTCCTGCTTCAGCCTGCTTTGTTTCCAGGAATAGGAGGTGTAGGCATTGAGGGATTCACCTGCTGGTTGTCATAGCACCTACACAACCAGTCCCCAGCCGGCCTGTCAATCAGACCACCACCCGTTGCCTGAGCAATAGCTTCTGTTCCTAGCCCCAGGCTCCAGTCCCTATTACTGCCTACGTTTCTGTTTCTCCGGATACTGACTGCAGCCTGTATCTGACTATGCTTGTTCACTGCCTGTCTGACCATTTGCCTGTCCCTCTTTCTGATGTTGCCTGTCCCTCTTTCTGATGTTGCCTGTCCCTCTTTCTGATGTTGCCTGTCCCTCTTTCTGATGTTGCCTGTCCCTCTTTCTGATAATGCTCTGGTTCTATTCCTCGTCAGCTGCCATCAGCACAGATGTGTTTTGGGGCTTGAAGGTTTTTGCAAGTTTAAATTCAATAAATTCTTCACTGAGGGTATTTCCGGAGCATAGTATCTTGTACTTTATATAGTAGGTTCTGATTTGATAACGTACATTCGCATTGAACAGAGACATTACATTGTATTATTTCATCCCTTAGAACATCCAGTAATATTTATCAGGGTCTTCCAAGAATCACCTCCCATAACATTGTACAACGCCCGGTGTCCCGGACCAATCCCAAGTTGACAGACAGACCACCCAAAGGAGAGAATTCCAGACAGGTGAGTAGATGAATAGGCCAATGTTACTTTTGGCATAAAAAGGACCTATTGCATTTGATATGAACATTTTGGTTTTGTACATACATGCAGGGCCTGCCGATAGGGGGGTACATCCAGCCCTCTTGTACTGGGCCCAGGCTCCATCCGGTCACGGGGGGTACCTGAGCCTCAGCCCAGGGAAGGTTGTCTGGTTATAGGAACGTTACTCTCCAGTAGGTGGCAGGGAGTGGGTGGTCCTGAATAGTATCCAATGGGAGCCTGCGTTGACCAATAGAGCTGCCTGAGGTGTGCCTCCAGCCAATGAGAGCAGGGTGGGCATGACCAGACTGAGCAAGGAGATGATTCTTGGGTCTGGCCCTGTGAAGAGAGAGCAAAGCGGGCACATTTCTCAGCTCGCTCCTGAAGGAAGTGGGGAAGGAGGGTGCTAAAGTGGGGTTATTAGAGAGGGGGGGGGTCTGTCAAGTAGGTTGTATGGGGTCCCATCATTTCTAATGGTGGCCTTGCACACATTTATACATGTGTGTATATATACATCAATGCATACCTGTCTTCTTCTGTGGGTGCAAATTGGGGGCTGTAGTATAAATGATTAAGGCTGATAAAAGATGCATCAGAAGGGTAGAGAGGCAAGGCTGCAAATACTATTATAGTTATAGGTTCTCTGTTCTCCTGAATGGGCAGTTCAGAGAAAATCACTTTGGCAGAAGTGGACACTGTACTCTGACTGCATGAGCGTGGGGAGGAGGAAGAGTTTTAGGCCAACAGAAAGCTAGGCCAGCTCAGCTATTTTGATAGGAAGAATTCACTAAAAATAGCTATTTGTAGGGATGCACCGATACTAGTATCGATATCGGTGCCGAAACCGAGTATTTTGGCGAATATTCATACTCGCCCAAATACTCTGATACCGGAACTTCCGGTCAGAGGGAGATCTCCATCTGACCGGCAGTGCCAAGGGAGCATGGAGCCAGCTTCCTTTCCAATCAGCCTGTCTCACGGCTTCCTGATTGGCAAGGACGCCGGCTTCACGTGTTGCTAAGCTGCCTGGCTTCCTAACCAATCAGGAAGCCGGGCGGCATGTAATGACCCGGCTCCCGGCTTCCTGATTGGTGTCACGCTTGCTGTAGGTGCAACGGAGTGGATCGCAACTGCGGAGGGAAATAATCTGGTGGTGTATATAGACGGCTTCTCAGGCTTGAGTCTCAGGCGTCACTCCCGTCTTGGCGGGGAGTTTGAGACTCTAGCATCACAGCCGTGAGTAACAAAAATATTGAGGCAGCGCTATTTACTTCATAGCAGACTTCTCATAGTAACAACTAAAGTCAAGGATGAACTTGTTAACGTTTGCAAGGAGTGGTGTCCACAGTTATATGGGTTAGCAAGCAGTTATTCCCCGGAGCATAGATGCAGGTGAAGTAACACAGCCTTTGGCACATATATGCGGCAGAGCTTGCGGTTGGAGTTGTTGTGGAGCAGCTCTGTTGCAGATCCTAAGGCTGAGGGAGAGGTGGTCCGTCACAGGCAGTGTTGGGGTCCAGGCAGACTTGGTTCAGGAGGCAGCAGGCGTTCTGACTCCAATTGTGGAACGCCATGCTGCCTCAGTTGGGTGTATGGGGTCCCATCATTTCTAATGGTGGCCTTGCACACATTTATACATGTGTGTATATATACATCAATGCATACCTGTCTTCTTCTGTGGGTGCAAATTGGGGGCTGTAGTATAAATGATTAAGGCTGATAAAAGATGCATCAGAAGGGTAGAGAGGCAAGGCTGCAAATACTATTATAGTTATAGGTTCTCTGTTCTCCTGAATGGGCAGTTCAGAGAAAATCACTTTGGCAGAAGTGGACACTGTACTCTGACTGCATGAGCGTGGGGAGGAGGAAGAGTTTTAGGCCAACAGAAAGCTAGGCCAGCTCAGCTATTTTGATAGGAAGAATTCACTAAAAATAGCTATTTGTAGGGATGCACCGATACTAGTATCGATATCGGTGCCGAAACCGAGTATTTTGGCGAATATTCATACTCGCCCAAATACTCTGATACCGGAACTTCCGGTCAGAGGGAGATCTCCATCTGACCGGCAGTGCCAAGGGAGCATGGAGCCAGCTTCCTTTCCAATCAGCCTGTCTCACGGCTTCCTGATTGGCAAGGACGCCGGCTTCACGTGTTGCTAAGCTGCCTGGCTTCCTAACCAATCAGGAAGCCGGGCGGCATGTAATGACCCGGCTCCCGGCTTCCTGATTGGTGTCACGCTTGCTGTAGGTGCAACGGAGTGGATCGCAACTGCGGAGGGAAATAATCTGGTGGTGTATATAGACGGCTTCTCAGGCTTGAGTCTCAGGCGTCACTCCCAGTCTTAGCGGGTAGTTTGAGACTCTAGCATCACAGCCGTGAGTAACAAAAATATTGAGGCAGCGCTATTTACTTCATAGCAGACTTCTCATAGTAACAACTAAAGTCAAGGATGAACTTGTTAACGTTTGCAAGGAGTGGTGTCCACAGTTATATGGGTTAGCAAGCAGTTATTCCCCGGAGCATAGATGCAGGTGAAGTAACACAGCCTTTGGCACATATATGCGGCAGAGCATGCGGTTGGAGTTGTTGTGGAGCAGCTCTGTTGCAGATCCTAAGGCTGAGGGAGAGGTGGTCCGTCACAGGCAGTGTTGGGGTCCAGGCAGACTTGGTTCAGGAGGCAGCAGGCGTTCTGACTCCAATTGTGGAACGCCATGCTGCCTCAGTTGGGGCTTTAAATAGCCCGAGGATATGGGAGGAGCCGCTGGCCAGAACACACGGCTTCCGCGTTCCACCGTGGAACGCAGGCCACTCGCCTCTCAATCAGGAAGTCGAGCGGCTCCCGCGTTCCACCGTGGAACGCAGAGCGGCAGTCACAGTAGATGGCGAGACCGGAGCAGCCTTGTCCCGACGGGACTCGTTACAATTGGTCAGGAAGCAAGCTTCCTGGAACAAGTGAAGCCGGCTTCCTAGCCAATCAGGAAGCCGGGAGGTGGGTCATGATGTGCCGCCCGGCTTTCTGATTGACTAGGAAGCCAGCTTACTTGTTGGTAGGCAATCTGGCTTGCTAACCAATCAGGAAGCCGGGTGGCACGTCATGACTCACCTCCTGGCTTCCTGCTTAGCCAGGAAGCCAGGCATCCCCTGGAGCTGGAAGCCTTCTTTCGCTAGAACATCAGCTTCACAGGCAATCAGGAAGCCGGGCGTCGGGTCATGATCCGCCACCCAACTTCCTAATAATCTGAGCACACGACACCGGTACTCAGTATCAACAAGTACCGAAAAAATTAATAAATATCGGTACTCGATACTGAAAGACCAGTATCGGTGGATCCCTAGCTTTTTGTGGCAGACAACATACACTGTATGGCCAACATTTCTGGACAACTGACCATTACACGTATGTGAGCATGTTGGACATCCCATTCCAATTCCATGCTCGCCCCACCGTCATCTGTGGCTATAACCACCTCCATCCTCTGAGAAGGCTTTCCACAAGATTTTGGCGGGTGTCTGTGGGAATTTGTGCCCATTCAGCTAAAAGAGAATTGAGCATACGAGGTTAGGTACTGATGGTGGATGAGAAGACCCGTCTGGCAGCCGGCATTCCACATCATCTCAAAGGTGTTGAGTGGAGTCGATGTCGGCTCTGTGGAGGCCACTTCTACACCAAACTCATCAAACTATGTCTTTATGGAGCTGGCTGTGTGTACAATCATCCCAGAACAGAAAAGGGCCTTCACCAAACTGGTACCACAAGGCTGAAAGCGCACAATTTGTGTAAAATGTCTTTGTATGCTGTAGCATTAACTTCACATCCGCCTTCACTGGAAACACCTGAACTCACATTTGACGGGATGTCCACATTTTTGGCCATATAGTGTACACTAGGACATTTCCTAAAATTCCTGGATGACTAGGGCAATGTATTCAATAGGAAGCTAAGATCAAGAACACGTAGCAGGAGGAAAGATCACAACTTGATGCTGGGAACAGACCTCCAGCAGAGGTAGCAAGTCTGTCCACACTGAGTGAATTTAAAACTTAACATGAAAAAAATAAAGGAGCAGACCCGATGGACCACTTGTCTTTTTCTGCCATCACTCTTCTATGTCTCTATGTTCAATATTTTACAGGAAAATGGCAGCCACAGCCCAGCGGAAGTTGAGGTCGCCCTAAATGTTTCTGCCATAAACAGAAGCGGGGGAGAAGGTGCTTTACACAAGAGGGTCAGTATCATTCTACAAGAAGGAGCTATGGGAAGAACAACATATGGACTGGTGTTAGTAGCTCAGATGTGACTCTGACTTGTGCCCTTTTACCAAATTTTTAAAGGAAAATATAATTTTTCTGGGTTTATTTTCCTATATTGCATACATTGTAAAAGTGATATTTTATATTTCTTCTTAATCTTATTAGGGATGCACTGATACCGATACTAATGCTCCGATACTTACCTCCGATTCCGGAACTTCTGGTCAGATAGAGATCTCTCTCTGACCGGCAGTGCCGAGGGAGCATGGAGCCAGCTTTCTTTCCAATTAGGAATCCGGGCGGCATGTAAAGACCCGCCTCCCGGCTTTCTGATTGGCCCGAAATGACCCGCCTCCCAGCTTTCTGACTCGCTGCCCGGCTTTGTGATTGGTCAGGCAGCCTCTGAAGCTTGTGTTCTTTTGCTAGAGCACCGGCTTCACAGGAAATCAGGAAGTTGGGTGACGGCTCATGATCTGCCGCCCGACTTCCTGATAATAAGGGCATGAGAGAGAGAGAGAGAGAGAAAGAGAGAGAGAAAGAGAGAAAGAGAGAGAGAGAGAACTGTGGTCTATGAGGGCCCATGAGGCACTGCAAGACTGACAGTTACACCCATGACTCCCAGAGGTGTCTCTCTCTCTCTCTCTCTCTCTCTCTCTCTTTCTCTCTCTCTTTCTCTCTCTCTTTTAACTACAAATCCCAACATGAGAGGCTCAGCATAAAGAGAGGCCAGCATCCCATGTAAACTATAGCTTGCCTAGACCTTGGCAGACCTAGACCTTGACCTGGGTATCCTGAAAACATGCATTGGTAGTTCTATTTGCAGTAAAATAACTCTATCTTCCATGGAGGCCTGGCCTTTCTTCATGCTCAGTGTTCGGGTCTTTCTATTGGCTGCCCAGCCCTGAGCGCTGTCACACTGGGGAGGTCATGTGCTCCCCCACCAAAATGCCCACTGTATTACAGAAGGATTCTGATTGGCAGGAGTAAACACAGGTCAACAAGTTTACCTTTCTGGGAGGGTGTCAGTCTGTCAGGGGTACTGTCACTCTGCCCTGATTGAACACAGTGGCATTGTCTCTTTACACCAGTTATTGTATCATTAACTTACTATTGACTGTCATGTTTCTCCCATTCAATACAACAGGGACAGATTATTGATTTTCGTGGCATGATACAAGATGCGATTAAAGGGGCGTCAAATGAAATTGCTATGAACAGCTTAAACAGCAATCCGGACCCTGCGGTGAGTTCTACCATTTGTAGCGGTTCAAAGTCCCCCCAGAACAAGAACTAGATCAGACACCCCAGCAAGCAGCAACAGACTCCCCTCCATTGTACAGTATGAGTAGTGCAGAACCCTGTTATCTCTGGGCATCATCATGGAGGTCCAAAGTGCCCAAAGAAGAACTAAAGCGGACAGTCCATGTTACCCCAGCAAATAGTTACTCCCCCCCCCCCATTGTACAGTATGTAAGGTACCCTGTTATCTCTGGGCATCATCATGGAGGTCCAAAGTGCCCAAAGAAGAACTAAAGCGGACAGTCCATGTTACCCCAGCAAATAGTTACTCCCCCCCCCCCATTGTACAGTATGTAAGGTACCCTGTTATCTCTGGGCATCATCATGGAGGTCCAAAGTGCCCAAAGAAGAACTAAAGCGGACAGTCCATGTTACCCCAGCAAATAGTTACTCCCCCCCCCCCATTGTACAGTATGTAAGGTACCCTGTTATCTCTGGGCATCATCATGGAGGTCCAAAGTGCCCAAAGAAGAACTAAAGCGGACAGTCCATGTTACCCCAGCAAATAGTTACTCCCCCCCCCCCATTGTACAGTATGTAAGGTACCCTGTTATCTCTGGGCATCATCATGGAGGCAAAATAGCTCCATCCCCACCTACTTGGAGTTTGTATCTTCTTCCGGTATCTTTGCTGGTTTTGTTCTGGTTGTTATAATTTTTCCCACATTGCAAGCACTTACCCGGGGGCCAGGTGCACCATTAGACATTGTAGGCCTGTGGCTATAGGCAGCAGGCACAAAGATGGCTTTTGCCTTCATAGTGATCTGCCGCGTATTTCTCCCATCAGATGGTTAAATTAGAATAGAGTTAGAGCCAAACTTTTTTTTATGCAATACTTCTCTTTTCGGTCGCAAGAGTGTATTTACTAATGTGCTCCTTCGACCTAAAGTCTGCTGCTAATGCCTGTTCTTGACTGGCAGGGCAAAGCTGAGCCAAAGTCAAGGAAAATCCCAACAATGTTCTGAATATTCCACAATATTGAGTCAACAGCACCTACCCCTTCCCCTGTCTGTAGCTCCTGATGGGCTTCTCATGTCGGTGCAGTTCTTGGCTATAATCACAAATGTCTGACACAGCTCAGCCCCTGCAACAGCCTCCACCCTTGTGACTTTTTAGATTGTTACAGCTTTAAAAAAAAAAAATCACACTATTGCTGTTTATTGTGACATATCATGAATTTTAATGAACTTTACTACTTGGATTCGAAGTGGCACCATCCAGTGTCACTGCAGCACCCACTTTAAAAGGGACATACCAGTAAGGAGTGCGGTGGGAACCTCTTTGGAACGTACATCATGAATTTATTCACACAGCGTGTAAAGTTGGTGAACGTATTCATTTTCTGGTATATAATTGCGTCAGTTAATTCCCTTTTCCTTTGTTCTCCCCCAGGAACGTTTACTCAAACCGGTCAGTGCATTTATCGGGGCCAACAGCGAGATGAGGGAACTGGCAGCAGTGATCAGCAGGGTGAGGTTGTATGGTACCATATCTTATCCTGAGGATATCATAAATACACCGATTGGACATAACATTATACTTTCTGTTTGCCTGATGAAGGGACCTCTTGGTTCCGAAACGTTGCATGGAAATGCTGCACCATTTAGTCAATAAATAGATTGACTGGATCTTACATTGTAGTGCGAGTGACTCTTTGCTGGTTTCACCTTTTCCTGACCCGTCGCGGAATGGACTCCACTAGACCCCTGAAGGTGTGCTGTGGTATCTGGCACCAAGCCGTCAGTAGCAGATCCTTTAAGTCCTGTAAGTTGTGAGGTGGGACCTCCATGGATCGGACTTGTTTTTCCAGCACATCCCACAGATTACCGATTGGAGTGAGATCTTGGGAATTTGGAGGCCAAGTCATCACCTCAAACTCATTGTTGTGTTCCTCAAACCATTCTTGAACCATTTTTGTGGTGCACCAGGGCGCATTATCCTGCTGAAAGAGGCCACTGCCATCAAGGAATACAATTTCCATGAAGGGGTGTACTTGGTCAGTAACAATGTTTAGGTCAGTGGTACGTGTCATAGTAACATCCACATGAATGGCAGGACCCAAGGATTCCCAGCAGAACATTGCCCAAAGTATCACACTGCCTCCGCCGGCTTGTCTTCTTCCCATAATGCATAATGTTATGGCTGATCGGTGTATAGCCTGAGGAATTGTGTCCGTTTGTCCTGTTCTAATGATTTCAGTTGGCACATACGCTTTAGAAGTATACGCTTTAGAGTGCACAATGAATCAAAGAAATGTTATATCTTAATGGCACCCCAATGCACCTACCCATCGCATATGCGTTCCATCGCACCACATCACATGGTAACTTATTACCATGCGATGTGGTGTGAATTTAAAAAAGAGGGACATGCACTTCTTTCAGTGTGATTAAAAATAGTTGGACTTCCTACCGTAGTGCACTCTGAAGCACCTCTGTGGCATTTAAGTTTTATAAATAAAAGATGAATGAGGGCTTATAAAGAAGAGAGGAGGGGAAGTTGTCCTGTAGTGCTATCCTAGATCACTCCTCCATAGATAGCATACAGTTAGTGAACGTTGTCACCCTTGGACAGGAAGTGTGTTCCTAAAAAATGAATGCAGCCATCACATCTAAGGACCGGTAAGCTGCAATATACTGTATGACCATTTTACGTTTTGACCGCTCGACACAGACTGAAGTTTATGCCCCCTGGACACATTCTATAGTTAGTAATTGGAATTTTGCTCTTTTTACAGGATATTTATTTACAGAACCCAAACGTAAGGTGGGATGACATCATCGGGCTGGACGCAGCGAAGCGACTCGTGAAAGAGGCCGTGGTCTACCCTATACGAGTGAGTTTGGTTTGGCCTCAATACCAATCATATCAGGGTGTTGTTTTATGATGAAGCTGATCAGTTCTGAAACCAGTGAAATCAATAAAGAAGGTAATTCAGGTAGTTTGGGGCAGTTTGTATGGTCCAGTGGGCTTTAAATGGCATCTTTTAGAGCAGAACTTCAGGGGAAAAATAACATGGGACTACCCCCTGCAAGGGTTAAGTGCCAGTATGTAGCTAGGTTAAAAAAAAGAGCCAGCTGTTAGACCGGCCCCTTCTGCCTCACTCCCCCTCCGCTGCAGGGGTCTAAGGATCCTCGAGTTGTCCTGTTCTATACACAGTGTATAGGACGTGACGACGCCGAGAGGCATACCATCACTGAAGCGGAGAAGGAGAGAGCTGGAGGGAGCGCTGCGACATCTGTCCGGATCCGAGGTTCGAGTGAATATAACTTTTTTTTTTTAACCTAGAATAATGAGCACTTAACCCTTGCAGTGGGGGGGGAGGGGGTAGCCCCACTGCAAGGGTTAAGATTGTTTTTCCCCGAAGTTCTTCCACAATCCTGGACCTCTTCCTGTGCCTAAAAACGGCCTCACAGCTGTAAGTGGAGGTCTGCCCGGGTGCTTTCCTTCAGAACGCGCCTCCGCTCCCACAGTCAAACGAAACAATCCGGCCGCACGCCGATGATGTCACTGGTAGTAAGAACTTTATTTAGACTCGGCATATGCCATGACATGGGGGGTGGACCATTTGACGGGACCTCATGTCGACTTTGTCGACTCTGAATAAAGCTCTTACTACCAGCGACGTCATCAGTGTGCGGCTGGATGCTTTTGTTTGACTGTGACTACATCAATAAATGTTTAAATGCACAACAAAGGAAATAAACACAAATGCAAAGAACACTAAATTAAATAAACTTCAATATACCTCCCAAAATTAAAGCTCACACCCGTGAAATAAAGAAATTGTTCATTTTTTTCACGCAAATTTATCCTAAGCAGCTCAGTCAGTGAAGTTGAGCGTTTCAATTAAATTTTGCTGAAGCTAAAATCAGTCATTTTGTTGCTCAATCAGTTTTACTAATTTGTTACCCATTCCCCACCAAAGTGCAGGGAGGAGGCGGGGCAGTGGCACAAAGTCAGAAGAGTTTCAGGGTCTGAAAGATGTTATTTCCCTCTTTATTACACATGGCCATATAACTCAGCAGAATGGGAGGATTACAGGAGTATACACATTACTTAACAATCCTTTTGAGTAGGGATGCACTGATACCGTTTTTTTCGGTATCGAGTACCGATATTTTGCTTTCGGTGTTTGTCGATACCGAGTACCGATAACGTTGCTTCCGCTGGCATGGAGCTGGCTTCCCGGGCAATCTGATTGCCCGAGAAGCTGGCTCCATGTTGTCTGGCTGGCTTGATTTTGCTTGGCCGGTAAAACGGCTTTCCAGCCAATCAGCATCGAGCCGGCTTCCTGGCCAATCAGAAAGCTGGGTGGCGAGTAATGACCCACCTCCCGGCTTCCTGATTGGCCAATCAGCATGGAACCGGCTTCCTGGCTAATTAGGAAGCCGAGAGCTCATTACTCGCTGGCCAGCTTCCTGATCTCACGGGAAGCTGGCTCCATGTTCCCTTACGGCACTGCCGGTCAGAGGTACTCTTCCTCTGATCGCAAGTGCCGGTATCGGGGAATGTATCATAGCATCCATGTCCATACAGTTTTTTTTTTTTTTTTCCTCCATTGTGCAATGGAAGAAAAAACTGACATTACTGGACCCATGTTAGTCTATGGGCAGCCGGATTTAAACGGACGGGCATCCATTAACATCCGGTCATTCCTGATCCAGTACGATCAGGTCCGGCGAAACGGATCTCAGATGTGTTTGTTTTTCCAGACCTGGCTGGAATTGGGGGTAACCATATGTAAACAGATGGCCGTTCATTTAGATGCGACTGCCCATAGACCAACATCGGGCTTCTGATCAGGTCCGCCTGAAAAACTGACAGGTGGACCTGATCGGAAAGCCCGTGTGAAAGAGGCCTATGGCCCTCAGTTATGTATGAAGCTGTATGGCTGGAGTTGTCCTTTTACAGTTTCCTAATTTAGAATTGAATAATATATTGATTTATATTCATTATCTTTGTTTGCAGTACCCACAGCTATTCACTGGAATCTTGTCACCATGGAAGGGGCTTTTGCTGTATGGGCCTCCAGGTAAATATAAAGCGCTTTACATTTGAAGATTAGCTGTACGTAGAGGGGATGTTTCCGCTGTAGGTGCAATATTTAGGGCTGAGCCTTCTGATAGAAGTCAGTGATGAGATTTCTCAGCCATCCTGGGATATTTGACTAATTCCTTATTATAAAGCTACCATGGACATGCCTGCATAGGTGCAGATAGAAGTAGAGACAACCACACTCCAGATGCAGATCAAATGCATCTATTTATTGACGTAAATGCAGCATATCACACTGGTGCAATGTTTCGGGGTCTCACAGGGGTCTCTCCTCGGTCAGAACATGTTCTGCCTGAGGAAGGGGATCCTGCGAGACCCCGAAACGTTGCACCAGTGTGATATGCTGCATTTACATCAATCAATAGACGCATTAGATCTGCATCTGGAGTGTCGTTGTCTCTACTTCTATCTGTGTACATGACAGTTGCTATCCTTTGACCACCACTGCACCCATCCAATTCATATGGGATAAGCGGTCAGGAGTGCGATGGGTTCATGGACTCTGGTTGGATAGGTGCAGGGGCACGGCGCTTTAACACAATCATAAGGAAGAAGTATAGATAGGCCGATCATGTATATTTTTCTGTGAATGAAACCTGGCAACTTGAATTGCCAAACATGTGACTGCTGTCAGCCCTGCCCACCTCTCCCTGGCTGGACTACAGAACGCCTGCCACTCATCTCCATGGTATAAGTAGGTGTTCTGTAGGAGGAACTTAGACAGGGCTGATAACACTGCTTAGGATTTCAGGGCAGCAGAGCCAGGAAGTTAGGAGCACAATGGATTTCTGGCAGATCAACAAGTATATGCAGCATTTCTAAAGAGACATAGGGAACTGTGCATATACTGCAGAGCTGTACTATATAAGTTGTTTTTTTTTTTAATTCTCCAAAGATATACATTTTAATTCACTTCCTCCCAGACTGGCCCTGCTGAATGCACACATGCGTATAGTGATGTTAAAGACAACCAGTTAGTAATGGGCATTTGTACAAATGTGAAGCTCCTTAAGTTGTTAAAATTGTGCAGCCTTACCTTGCAGGGTTGCTGTGTGCTGTTATTGTATTTTCTCCCTGTCACAGTAGCTATGTCACATCTGTGTCAGGCTGTAAGGCCTCCATGGAGGCTGACCTGTCCCTTGCTGGCGCCGCTGTGAGAATACAATATACACAGCAGGAGATTCGTTCATCCATGCTTGTCATTTTTTTGTTTTTGTTCAGCATGCGAGGCGGAACGAAAAATAAATGTGCGTGTATTCCCAGCTTGAGAGTTGAAACTCAGCCTGACACTTTGGCTCTGGCAGGGAGAGAATACAAGTAAATAATCAGTCAGCTAATCCCGGAGTGGTAAGGCTGCACTATTGTCAGTATTCAAGAGATTCATCCATCCATAGAAACTCAAATGCCCGCTGGTGACCGGGTCTGTTCAAGGACTTTACATTGTTTAATTATTCCGAGGGAGAGACTGATGTCAGTAGTTGTGTTCAGTTCTTGGGAGGGGGAGACTGATGTCAGTAGTTGTGTTCAGTTCCTGGGAGGGAGAGACTGATGTCGGTAGTTGTATTCAGTTCCTGGGAGGGGGAGACTGATGTCACCAGTTGTATTCAGTTCCTGGGAGGGAGAGACTGATGTCAGTAGTTGTGTTCAGTTCTTAGGAGGGAGAGACTGATGTCGGTAGTTGTATTCAGTTCCTGGGAGGGGGAGACTGATGTCACCAGTTGTATTCAGTTCCTGGGAGGGAGAGACTGATGTCAGTAGTTGTGTTCAGTTCTTAGGAGGGAGAGACTGATGTCGGTAGTTGTATTCAGTTCCTGGGAGGGGGAGACTGATGTCACCAGTTGTATTCAGTTCCTGGGAGGGAGAGACTGATGTCAGTAGTTGTGTTCAGTTCTTAGGAGGGAGAGACTGATGTCGGTAGTTGTATTCAGTTCCTGGGAGGGGGAGACTGATGTCACCAGTTGTATTCAGTTCCTGGGAGGGAGAGACTGATGTCAGTAGTTGTGTTCAGTTCTTAGGAGGGAGAGACTGATGTCGGTAGTTGTATTCAGTTCCTGGGAGGGGGAGACTGATGTCACCAGTTGTATTCAGTTCCTGGGAGGGAGAGACTGATGTCAGTAGTTGTGTTCAGTTCTTAGGAGGGAGAGACTGATGTCGGTAGTTGTATTCAGTTCCTGGGAGGGGGAGACTGATGTCACCAGTTGTATTCAGTTCCTGGGAGGGAGAGACTGATGTCAGTAGTTGTGTTCAGTTCTTAGGAGGGAGAGACTGATGTCGGTAGTTGTATTCAGTTCCTGGGAGGGGGAGACTGATGTCACCAGTTGTATTCAGTTCCTGGGAGGGAGAGACTGATGTCAGTAGTTGTGTTCAGTTCTTAGGAGGGAGAGACTGATGTCGGTAGTTGTATTCAGTTCCTGGGAGGGGGAGACTGATGTCACCAGTTGTATTCAGTTCCTGGGAGGGAGAGACTGATGTCAGTAGTTGTGTTCAGTTCTTAGGAGGGAGAGACTGATGTCGGTAGTTGTATTCAGTTCCTGGGAGGGGGAGACTGATGTCACCAGTTGTATTCAGTTCCTGGGAGGGAGAGACTGATGTCAGTAGTTGTGTTCAGTTCTTAGGAGGGAGAGACTGATGTCGGTAGTTGTATTCAGTTCCTGGGAGGGGGAGACTGATGTCACCAGTTGTATTCAGTTCCTGGGAGGGAGAGACTGATGTCAGTAGTTGTGTTCAGTTCTTAGGAGGGAGAGACTGATGTCGGTAGTTGTATTCAGTTCCTGGGAGGGGGAGACTGATGTCACCAGTTGTATTCAGTTCCTGGGAGGGAGAGACTGATGTCAGTAGTTGTGTTCAGTTCTTAGGAGGGAGAGACTGATGTCGGTAGTTGTATTCAGTTCCTGGGAGGGGGAGACTGATGTCACCAGTTGTATTCAGTTCCTGGGAGGGAGAGACTGATGTCAGTAGTTGTGTTCAGTTCTTAGGAGGGAGAGACTGATGTCGGTAGTTGTATTCAGTTCCTGGGAGGGGGAGACTGATGTCACCAGTTGTATTCAGTTCCTGGGAGGGAGAGACTGATGTCAGTAGTTGTGTTCAGTTCTTAGGAGGGAGAGACTGATGTCGGTAGTTGTATTCAGTTCCTGGGAGGGGGAGACTGATGTCACCAGTTGTATTCAGTTCCTGGGAGGGAGAGACTGATGTCAGTAGTTGTGTTCAGTTCTTAGGAGGGAGAGACTGATGTCGGTAGTTGTATTCAGTTCCTGGGAGGGGGAGACTGATGTCACCAGTTGTATTCAGTTCCTGGGAGGGAGAGACTGATGTCAGTAGTTGTGTTCAGTTCTTAGGAGGGAGAGACTGATGTCGGTAGTTGTATTCAGTTCCTGGGAGGGGGAGACTGATGTCACCAGTTGTATTCAGTTCCTGGGAGGGAGAGACTGATGTCAGTAGTTGTGTTCAGTTCTTAGGAGGGAGAGACTGATGTCGGTAGTTGTATTCAGTTCCTGGGAGGGGGAGACTGATGTCACCAGTTGTATTCAGTTCCTGGGAGGGAGAGACTGATGTCAGTAGTTGTGTTCAGTTCTTAGGAGGGAGAGACTGATGTCGGTAGTTGTATTCAGTTCCTGGGAGGGGGAGACTGATGTCACCAGTTGTATTCAGTTCCTGGGAGGGAGAGACTGATGTCAGTAGTTGTGTTCAGTTCTTAGGAGGGAGAGACTGATGTCGGTAGTTGTATTCAGTTCCTGGGAGGGGGAGACTGATGTCACCAGTTGTATTCAGTTCCTGGGAGGGAGAGACTGATGTCAGTAGTTGTGTTCAGTTCTTAGGAGGGAGAGACTGATGTCGGTAGTTGTATTCAGTTCCTGGGAGGGGGAGACTGATGTCACCAGTTGTATTCAGTTCCTGGGAGGGAGAGACTGATGTCAGTAGTTGTGTTCAGTTCTTAGGAGGGAGAGACTGATGTCGGTAGTTGTATTCAGTTCCTGGGAGGGGGAGACTGATGTCACCAGTTGTATTCAGTTCCTGGGAGGGAGAGACTGATGTGGGTAGTTGTGTTCTAGGTACCGGGAAGACCTTACTCGCCAAAGCTGTGGCCACAGAATGCAACACGACGTTTTTTAACATCTCCGCCTCTACCATCGTCAGCAAGTGGAGGGGAGACTCGGAGAAGCTTGTACGGGTAAGAACCAGCTCAGTCGAAAAGAGTTTGGTCAACTTTGTGACACCCACCACTGAAGTGTTAACCAAAAATGTTTCGTTTATTGACCTCGTGTGTCCCCCCCCCCCCCCGCCCCCCCCCCCGTTGCTTTTTATGTAATTTTACAGCTTTCAGTAATAAAACAATTTGAAGAGCAAAGAAATACTCACCTGTACCTCGGGTGGCTGCTAGACCGGCCCCTGCAGTCTGTCTTCCCTTCTGCTCTGGCGATGGAATATCCCTTGGTGTCCTCACACCCTTTACACTATATTGGACGTGATAACTCATGGGACCACTCTTGAGTGGAGGGGGAGAGAAGCTGCATGGACCGGTCTAGCAGCAAGGACGAGGTGTAAATGTCTTTGCTATTTTAGACTCTAGACAGAAACGAGCAATGAACCCAGGATTGGGCAACTCCGGCCCTCCAGCTGTTGTGGAACTACAAGTCCCATGAGGCATTGCAAGACTGACAGTTACAGGCAGGACTCCCAAAGTTTGTTGTTAAAGCACAGCTGGAGGGTTGGAGTTGCCCACCCCAGTGCAGGGGCAGCCCCACTGCAAGGGTTAAGATTTCCCCTGCCCAGAGTTCTTCTTTAAACTGTATCTAAAGCCGCACATCTCACCGACAGATTTCAGGAACCTAATATGTACAACCTCCATGGAAAGGGGGGACATGAATGAAACCTTTACACCATGGAGGGTGTAAATAAGGCTCAGGAGGGCAGTGTATTCAATATGAGGCTAAGATCATGAACATGGGGACCTCAAACTAGCAGGAGGAAAGTTCAAAACTAACTTAAGGCCAGGGGTGGGCAACTCCGGCCTTCCAGCTGTTGTGGAACTACAAGTCCCATGAGGCATTGCAAGACTGACAGTTACAGGCATGACTCCCAGAGGCAGGGACATGTTGGGATTTGCTGTTAAAGCACAGCTGGAGGGCCGGAGCTGCCCACCTCTGCCTTAGAAAGTATTATTTCTCCAAAATAGTAGTGAATGCTTGGAACAGACTGCCAGCAGAGGTAGTGAGTCAGTGAACGGTCACCAGTGCACACATATATGTGGCCTCATGGAAGTGGGCCTTCTTCTGCAGGGTCCCTTGTATGCGTACATGTGTTTGTGCATGACTCCAGAGCACAGAGCCTGAGCTGTCGCCTACAGCTTTGGGTCTCGGGAGCCCAGTCACATGATCACTGAGATAGCTTGTGATTGGCTGTCAAAGCGATCATTAGCTGTAGAACCCTACACAGTTTTTATGAGGAGAAAGAGGTACATTGTATCTTATTCAACTTGCTAATAAAAAAAATGTCAAAAATAATCTGTGTAAAACAATAACATAAAGATGAAATAGTTGAATCAGGGCCCCCAAAAAGAAACAAGTTACAATTCACCCGGATACACCAAGCAGTCGCAAAGATATGTACAGTTTTACTAACGCGTGTCAAAGTTGCACAACTGGGTTCAGGGTTGTTTCACCTTCTGTCGTTAAAGAAGAACTCCAGGAATTTAAAGAAACTAACCCTTGCAGTGGGGCTCCCCCCGCACTGCAAGGGTTAAGTGCTCGTTTTGTCTAGGGGGGGTCAAATAAAGCTGATATACTCACCTGATCCTCGGTCAGCACTCACTTCTCTTCCACTCCAGCTGTCATATGTCCCTCGGCGTCCTCATATGTAATGCAAGTCAATGAACCTGCATTGGACGTGTCCTTGGACTGCTGAGGAGGCTGCGAGGGAGAAGAGGCTGCAGGGAAGCAGCCTAGCAGCCCAGCGTGACTGAGGATAAGGCGAGTAAATCTGTATTATTTGAACTTCATGTAGGCCTGCAGTAAGAATGTATGTTTATCACACGATTGTTGTAGTCGCTTTTATTGGGGGGGGGGGCGAGCCATAAGTAGAAAATTGCTACTGTGAAGAAAACCCTATTTGTGGGCATTTGTTTTCACATTAAGGGCTAGTTCACACCAGTGCAGTCGGAAAAAATAGGGCATGCAGCATTTTTTTCTGACCGCCCGCACCGGACCAGAACACAGGCATTGATGTGCCATGCGTTTCCGTACGGCTGATAACACTGCGGCCAGAGGGTATGGCTCCAGTGCCATTGAGTTCAATGCACCGCCAGGCTCCCTCCCTTCCCAAAACATTGCACTGAGGCTGGTGTGAACTAGCCCTTAAAGAAGTTGTAAAGTCCCAGCACATCCTCTCCTGTTATACCATCAGCATTGTAATAGGAATACATACTGGAGTTGTTTCTGATAATACAATCAAAGCTTACATGAAAACATCCCTTTTATGTAGTGAGCGCCGCCTTCCCATCTGCCCATCACTTCCATCAACCTTCTGGATTCCCAGTGTGCTTTGCGTCTCCTTCCCTGCTGCTTGATGTGATGCAATCTCCATTTCTCAAGACTACATCTCCCATCATGCATTGCTTCCAGCAAGCAGTGATGATATAACATTGTTCAGACATTGCACGTTTTTTTTTAAACCTAATGATTTTACTTACACAGGTTTTATTTGAACTTGCCCGCTACCATGCCCCCTCCACCATTTTCCTGGATGAGCTGGAGTCTGTGATGAGTCGGAGAGGGACAGGACCGGGGTGAGTAGACTTCTTATATGTGTACAGTTTATGGTGAGAAAGGACTAAAGGAATCAAAAAAGCCTTCCAACCCAATCGGTTTGTTGCACAGTCAAGCCTTCTTGGAACAGAAGGTATTCATATGTCTCATTCCATCACATATCCCAAAATTAAGAGGATTATTCCTTATTTCCGGACAGTGGGTGGAGCCATGCAGATAATTGGAGTGCATACAATTGGCCAGAACCGCTGGTGTATAGTACAAATATAACCTAATATTATAGAGCCATTTATTCCAGGCTGCATACAGCTGTTTCAGGCTTGCTGGCCATCATCATTGCAGTGTATGGAAACCATGACTTCTATGGAGTTGGGCTTGAAACCCAACAAGATAGTGTTATACAATTGTAAGCAAAATTATTCAACTCCCATTGCCAATCAGTTTTATTGGCAACATTTACAGACTCTCAGCTGTTTGCAATGAAAAAAATCAAACAAAAGCAATTGAAATAGGTCAAAACCACGAATGTTTCCCCGAATTCAACTGAAAATGCAACTTTTAATGACTTCTGCAGACTCAGAATTATTCAACCCTTTCATGGCAAGCATCTTTAGTACTTTGTAGCGCTCCCTTTAGCTGTTATGACTTGCTGCAAACAAGATGCATAGCCAGACATCAGCTTCTGGCAGCGTTCCTGAGGAATCTTAGCCTATTCCTCATGAGAAATGGCCTCCAGTTCACTAATATTCGTGCTGCAACCACCTTCTTCAAATCCCACCACAGATTTTCTATGGGGTTTAAGTCAGGTGACTGTGATGGCCACTGTAGAATCTTCCAGGACTTTTTCTGCAACCAAGCCCATTCCTCATGACCAATGGCCTCCAGTTCACTAATATTCTCAAATTCCACCAAGGCTTGGCTGCAGGAGTCCTGAAAGATTCTACAGTGGCCATCAGAGTCACCTGACTTCAACCCCATAGAAAATGGTGGGATTTGAAGAAGGTGGTTGCAGCACACAGCATGAATATTAGTGAACTGGAGGCCATTTCTCATGAGGAATAGGCTGAAATTCCTCAGGAACGCTGTCAGAAGCTGATGTCTGGCAATGCATCTTTGCAGCAAATCATAACAGCAAACGGGTGCTCTACTAAGTACATAAGATGCTTGCCATGAAGGGGTTGAATAATTCAGAGACTGCAGAAGTCATTAAAAGTTGCATTTTCAGTTGAATTTGGGGAAACATTAGTTGTGTTGACTGCAGTCATTAAGGCCTCATTCACACGAGAAAAGGGCGGCGCGTACAGCTCCGTGCTGCGTGCACGGCCGTATCGGGCAGCTCCCAGGAAGCACAGATGCTGCGCGTGATTAGTACACAGCCCCTGTCCTCCTCTATGGGAGTACGCGGCCGTACGCCGCCCTACGCTCACCCGCCTTGCACGTCCGTGCAGGTGTCCGTACTCGTACGCTGACAGAATGGATCCTGTCTGCATCCGAGCCGGGACACCCGCACCCACACGGACCTGCACTTGGGGTGAGCGTAGGGGGGCGTACGGCCGCGTACTCCCATAGAGAAGGACGGGACCTGCATACTAATCACAGGCAGCACCTGTCCTTCCTGGGAACTGCCCGATACGGCTGTGCACGCAGCACGGAGCTGTACGTTCCGGCTTTTTCTCGTGTGAATGAGGCCTGAAAGTTGCATTTTCACTTCTGGGGAAACCACTTGAAACATTCATGGTGTTGACTTATTTAAATTGCTTTTGCATGATTTGTTCATTGCAAACAGCTGAAAGATTGTACATTTTGGCATGAAACCAGACTTGCAGTGGGGGTGGAATAATTCTGATTACAACTGTATGGTTTGTTCCAACCCCTGACACTGAAAATGTTGCTAGACAGCTTGGTCTGTTACATGAACTGGGAAAAAAAGGGATCTACTGGCAGGATCAACGGATAATAAAAGTGAAGGGGGGAGGCTCATAAAAAAAAAAAAAATCTGGGTTAATGTTATTGACATCAATTAAAGTGACATTAAACCCTCAGATTTTTTAACATAAACCAATACTGTAATGTGCGCCTTACTGTAATCCATGGTTGTTTCCCTTTTCTTTGCTGCTCTTCCTTTTAAATCCTCATGTCTTCCCATGTTGGGGGAGAACTTCCTTTTGCAGCTGAGTGCCTCTTCCTGTAGTGCTGGCTCAGGTTGTGAACCTACACACAGACACCATGTATCCATTCCAGAGACAAGGCAGTCTGCTGCAAAACAGAAGTTCTGCCCAGCATGAGAACAGATACAGATTTAAAGGGAAGAGCAGCAAAGAGAAGGGAAACTACCATGGATTACAGTAAGGCGCACATTACAGTATTGGTTTATGTTAAAAAATCTGAGGGTGTAATGTCACTTTAAGTAATCATCAATCAATTAATATATGTGTGTTTGTGTGTATATTGTAATATTCAGGGCGGATATGACCCGTAGCCAGCCGTATCAGAAAATAAACTTTTATTCTTTTCCACAAACAGTGAAAGTAAATGGCTTATATTCAGCAAATACAAGATTCGGCTCAGCGCCGGTATACTAAGTCCCACCTCAGGGTAAAGGTGCCCATACACCTTACGATTATCAGACGAAACTTTTCGTCCGATGATCGAATAGTCGTATGATTTTCGTACGACAGCCCCATCCTGCCCCGATGATCGCAAGATTAATTTAGCCGTAATTAACGAAAAGCCTCTGGACGAAATGCGGTAATTGATTTGCCGTATTTTCGTTCGCGCATGCGCAGTGTAGATCGTACGACTTTTGACGGACGGAAACGCCAGCAACCTTACGACAATCGTACGATCTAGCAAAGTTTTCAAACATGCTTGACCGTCAAAAGTTGTACGATTGTACAGTACTGTCGGTCGGACACTGCAATGCACACATACGAATATCGGCCGAAAAGTCGTTCGCATACGAAAATCGTACGATAATCGTAAGGTGTATGGGCACCTTTAGAGTCCCAGCCTCAGGGTCAGAGTCCCAGCCTGCTCACAGAGGGTTCCAGTATGGACACAGGTGCCCCAGCAGTGTCTCGGCAGACTGTATTCCACAGCTTAACACACAAAGCCATGTGTCCTGTTCCAAACACTCCACACAGGCAGACTGACTGGCTTCCTGTTCCTTTTTAACACACCCTCTGGGTGGTGGTTTAACCCTTTCATTACCAGAACTGGCTGTAGTCAGGGATGGAGGCTCTGAATATAAGGTGACCTTAACGGGACCACCACCTAAACAAGGGAGAGATATACCGTCCATCCGTCCATCCAGGACCCATTCCTAGCATCCTAGCATATATATATATATGTATTGCCTTATTTAATGCAATGACAAAGTTATAGCCGAATCAATAGGCCTATAGCTAACACCAAAATTTGTTACTGTCCTTATATCGTACTGCAGTAGTTGTAGTGTTCATATGCGTAAAAAATAAATCGTTTCAGGTTGTACTGTTACATAATATTTGCTCTCAGTATGAGCAGACGTCTTTCAAAAAGCCTTTTCTCTAATTCTCACAGGGGTGAACACGAAGGCAGCCTGCGCATGAAGACCGAGCTACTGGTACAGATGGACGGCTTGTCTCGATCAGACGACCTCGTGTTTGTTTTAGCCGCTTCCAATCTGCCGTGGTAAGAGGCGCGCACAGCGTTGTGTGACTACATATCCGCAGCCCCTAAGCGCAGATCAACAGAAAGGGTCTTAGTTTTGCTTAAAACATTTAAAGATTAATTGTGAGCTCTTCCTCCTCTCTTTAATGTCTATTACTTGTCCTCATAGTAAAAAAATATAATATAATCTTTAATAAACTCAGATCTGCCATATGCCGGTATTTACAAAGCTCCCTGTGACTTTGCAGGCAAGTTATTTACTATGCTCCCAGTAAGAACGGCTTTAACTTCCAAGTGTAAAGTACTTAAAGCTGTGCGGAGCGCGGGGTGAGTGGAAGTGAGGGGTCGTGTAATCTGATTTATATCTGTCTACATATGTGATATCTCTTCTTTTACTGGAGGGATAAGAACTCAGCTGCACTTCAACCTCCCTGATCTCTCCATAATCTTTATGTAACAACATCATTTAGAGCCCCGGCATCAGAAGTCAGGGGAGGGGATTTTTTTGTGCAATAATGGTATAATTATTTGTATTTTGTAATGTTTCAATTAAAAATGTTAAAGTTTGTTTTTCTTTGTTATCAAGAACAGAGAATAATAATTATTATTTATTTGTTATAGTCGTAAAATAATAATACTAATAATAATGATAATAATAATATATTTATTGAAACAAATTATTATTATTATTATAATTATTATTATTTGTTGTAGTAGAATAAAAATACACATCAGTATTCAGATGATAAAAGTTAATTTCCTAACCCAGCGAGAGGGGTCACTAATGGGGCGGTCTCGCTGATTTAATAGACCGAGTCCATGATTGGGTTCACAGGAATGCAGAAGGACCAAATGAAGTTATAGGGTTATAAGAAGGGAGCTGCGCTACAATGGGTCGCTGCAACGCAAAACCACCACTTGCGTTATGGGGAAACACAAGAACTACTACAAACTTAAAAGACCTCGCCCAAGGAGGGCGATTAGGTAGAAAGGAGAGGAGAAGAAAAAAAAAAAGGCAGGAGGGGATAGGGAGGAAAGAAAGAAGGAGGCTTACTAGGTTCAGTGTGGTCCCAGGCACTGGTGGATGGTGCTCATTGTCAAGACAAAGAGTTAAAGTGGTAGTAGGCTGCAGTCAAATGATTGCAACTGGAGATATTGGAGCCATGGGTGCCACGTCTGTTCAAAACGTGCGACTTTATCTTCCAGTCTGGCAGTGATTCATTAATTAATGAAGGTCCAGTGATGTCTACGTTTTACTTCTGCAAAGGGGATTACTGTGGACTTCCAGGATTTTGCCACTGTTTGCTTGTCCGCCGTAAGACTGTGCACCAGAAAGCGTTGTTGAATGTGAGGCACGTTTTCCGGAGGAAGGTTGAGTAACACCACCTTCGGGTCAAACGGCAGCGTTGCACCCAGTAGGTTAGCCAAGAAGTCCAGTACATGGTGCCAGAAAGACCTTTTTTAGTTTTTCATACTTTTGCACTTCCTTTTTCTTTTTTTTAATGGTTTGAGTTGATTTGGGATATAAGTAACCTTATAATGGTTGTTTAAAGTCACATTTCCTACTTTATAAATAGAGCAGTTTTACATAATTTACTATGATGTGAACAGGCCCGGCGCTACCGCAAGGCAAGTCAGGCGGCCGCCTGAGGGCGCTGCAGGGTGAGGGCGGAAAAAACAGGGCATTTTGACAAGTACTTGTACTTGTACAAATGCCCCGATGCTTGCGCTATGTTTTCTTTTTTTTTTCTTCACTTAACTTGGTGCGGGAGAGCAGCGGCGAGTCAGCGCTGGTCCAGTGGGAGGAGCTCCAGGTGGGGTCCTAATTTAGCTGGCCGGCGACTGCCAGAGGTGCCGCGCGTGTCGAGATCCTCTGCACTCATGTAGAGAATAATACCAATAAGGCTATAACAGGAAAGTGTGTGTTTGTTCCCAGGGAGCTGGACTATGCTATGCTAAGGCGGCTGGAGAAGAGGATTCTGGTAGATCTGCCCAGTAAAGAGGCGCGGGAGGTCATGATCCGTCACTGGCTGCCTCCCGTGAGCAACAGCGGAGGAGTGGAGCTGAGAACAGAGCTGCAGTACAGCACCCTGGGGGAGGTAAGACTATTCTGTAGCCATATACTTCATAAATCCTTTAAGTGGACCGATCATCAGATATGTATATTTTATATGGTAAGTTCACAGGAAAATAACTAGTCACCTTGGTTACCTGTGGTCTCCCGCGGCAGCTGATCTCTTCCCCAATACTGACTTCTCATGTTTTATTCTGCAATGTGTCTCTGTGTGGAGGTGACCATCTTGGTAGAGGCAGGGCTTTGCTTCCTCATATGAGAGCCTCCAGCAAGAAGAACGGGGAGCAGCACAGTAGCAACATCTCCAAGTCTCACCCTAAGGCCCCATTCACACCTATGCGTATTGTAATATGCGCGTCTGTCGCGCGACCGTCACGCTTTTTTTTTACGCGCGACCGTCGCGCGATTCCAAAGGCTACTCGGCAGTATACAAATGGAAAACGCCCTACAAAACGGACCAATACGCAGCAAAAAACGCTCCGGGACCTTTTCATGCGTGGGCCGTTTTGTAGCGCGTTCGGGACGGGCGGAAATACGGACAGGTGGGAACGATACCATTGACTACAATGCTATTTATTTTTCTGACCGTTTTGTAGAGCGTTCATCGAGCGTAGGACGCGCTACAAAACGGTCAGGTGTGAATGGGGCCTAAATCTTTTGAGACTAGCAGTCATGGGCACCGGTGGCTTAGATCAGTGATGAGTGCAACCTCAGGACCCACATTTGTCCTTGGTCATTAGATCATGACCCAAGTTGCACCGCACTGGAACGCATGGCGTTACGGTACGGGCAATTGAACTGTGGGTGGGAGGTATGTTTGGGGTGCCATTCAAATGAATGGCAATGCGACACACTTTCCACACCAGAATGCACGGTGGGTGCAATTTTGCGTGGTACAGTGCGTTAATCGCACGGGACTGTGCACTGTACTAGCGTGAACAGGGCCCTCAAAAACACTGACATACACACACAACCACAGACACAATCTCACACACCTTTGCACACATACATACTTTCTTTTTTTAAGATCCACCCAGTCTCCCTTCCTTACTAGAACTGGAGTGGCTCCTCAGCCTGGGGTCCTGTTTGGCTGCTGTGATGGAGCTCCATCCATATGTGTATTGCTTGTACAGCTCCCTTACGCACCCTGTAGATGTTCCGGGAGCCAGAATCTGATGTCACTCCAGTCCAGGCACCTCTACAGGGCACGTGAAGGAGCTGTAAGCAATGCATGTATGGATGGAGCTCCCTCGCGGCCATGGCCCCATCCCACCCGACCTCAATGGCTGCTTGCCATGAGAAATGACAGTGCTGCGTAGGGGGAGGCTGAGGGGTGCCTTCACACCATGAAAAGTGGAAGGCATGCGAGGACCCACTGAACACAGCGTCGCGACCCACTTTTGGGTCATGTCCAGCCAGTTGAGAACCAAGGGCTTAGATGATCTGACACTGCAGCTATACAGCTATCAGGCAACAGCACAGAAGTGCCTAGGCCCAGGGTACTTCTTAGGCACAGTTGACAAGGCAAATATTCTTTGTAACATAGGAAATGTTCACAGAAATTACCCTTTCTCTAATAATTTACCCTCCCCAGCCTCTTTTTTGTGATCAGACATTTCCCATCAGCTGTTGTGTAATCTGCCATGTGTAGATACTAGCAAAAGCCAACTAAGCCACACGTTACCCAACATGACACCGTTTTGTGTTCTCAGGAGACTGATGGTTACTCTGGATCGGACATTAAACTGGTGTGTAAGGAGGCGGCTATGAGGCCTGTGAGGAAAATATTTGATGCACTGGAGAAGCACCAGCCAGGTATGTGATCAAAAGGAGCAAATGGGGGAAATGTAACACTCAAAACCACCCAAACTGCAACCATTTGCTTTCCTCTGTTGAGAAAGCACGCATGTTCTTGTATCTCAAATTATAATCGTGTAAAGGGTTAGATGGAATGAACTGTCACGCATTGATTAACCAATCACATTTTACATCTCTTTGGGAGCCCCTCTATTGGAAGGCTGAAAGCCCTGTGACACCCCTGTGTGTCCTGTGTGGGCCACAACTTCAGCCTGAGTAGGTGGTAGGTTCTAATACATAAAAGTCCTATGGGAAAGCTTGTCAGTGGTGGAGGGGTTTGGGGCCTATTTCCAGCACACAACAAGGCTTGGCTCAGGCACAGAGGCTCCTATATAGCTGGAGGACCTTTAGAGGCATGCAGGGAGATCATGAAAGGTACCCTGTACTTTGGCACGATTGCTAGTTTCAAGGCATTGAGGTATCTGACACATTCACTTTAAGATGGAAATGTAAATTTCACTTTTGAAATGGTTCGTTTCAGAGCCGAGTCTTCCCAGAGGAACATTTGGCTTGATTCTCAGCTGGCTTATGATGTAGATTTTAGGACATTCACTTTACATGACTCCCTCTCCTTCGGCCACTGCAGTGCATAAACTCAGCGGTGCCAGACAGGAGACGCATCAATGTAGCCTACATGTTGTAGTCACGTAAATACTGGTCTGCCCTCAGACATCCTCCGACATAGATCTGCCCTCAGACATCCTCCGACATAGGTCTGTCCTCAGACATCCCCCGACATAGGTCTGCCCTCAGACATCCCGCGACATAGATCTACCCTCAGACATCCCCCGACATAGATCTACCCTCAGACATCCTCCGACATAGATCTGCCCTCAGACATCCTCCAACATAGGTCTGTCCTCAGACATCCTCCAACATAGGTCTGTCCTCAGACATCCTCCGACATAGATCTACCCTCAGACATCCCCCGACATAGGTCTGCCCTCAGACATTCTCCGACATAGGTCTGCCCTCAGACATCCTCCGACATAGGTCTGTCCTTAGACATCCTCCAACATAGATCTGCCCTCAGACATCCTCCGACATAGATCTACCCTCAGACATCCCCCTACATAGGTCTGCCCTCATCCTCCTACATAGGTCTGTCCTCAGACATCCCCCTACATAGGTCTGTCCTCATCCTCCGACATAGGTCTGCCCTCAGACATCCCCCTACATAGATCTGTCCTCAGACATCCTCCGACATAGATCTGTCGTCATCCTCCTACATAGGTCTGTCCTTAGACATCCTCCAACATAGATCTGCCCTCAGACATCTTCCCACATAGGTCTGTCCTCATCCTCCTACATAGGTCTGCCCTCAGACATCCTCTGACATAGATCTGTTCTTAGACATCCTCCAACATAGGTCTGCCCTCAGACATCCTCCTACATAGGTCTGCCCTCAGACATCCTCCTACATAGGTCTGCCCTCAGACATCCTCCGACATAGGTCTGCCCTCAGACATCCTCCGACATAGGTCTGCCCTCAGACATCCTCCTACATAGGTCTGTCCTTAGACATCCTCCAACATAGATCTGCCCTCAGACATCCTCCTAAATAGGTCTGTCCTCATCCTCCTACATAGATCTGCCCTCAGACATCCTCCTACATAGGTCTGCCCTCAGACATCCTCCTACATAGGTCTGCCCCCCATGGGTGGATAAATTAATATGGAATTCAGGAGCCAGCCTGTCCAATCCAGCAGGATTTTTTGGAGCCAAGTCCATTGACAGCAACTAAAGAAAACCTCAAATATTAAGCACCATCTGTCATTTTTAAGGGGAGCATTGGCTACCTGGCTTCGGGGATTTAACCTGCCCTGCTATCCTCAGACATCCTCCAACATAGGTCTGCCCTAAGAAATCATCCAACATAGGTCTATCCACAGACTTCCTCATCCATAGGTCTGTTACCAGGCTATAGACCTGATGGACCAGTTTGTCTTTTCCCACCATCACTCTTCCAAGTTTGTAGCTTTGCTAAGAGAGACAGGGGTGGTTGGAAGTTGATTGATGTGTGTATGAGGTGTCCTAAATGGACACAGCCGGCCACACTACCAGCTGAAAGTGATAATAGTGGCTTCTATAAAAGGACACTTATTTTGGCGAATAAAGTATATCAATATATTTCAAAGATTTTTTTGTTTTTATTCATTTTTATTTGAATTCATAGAAGTGTTCCTGTACTTGTATCACCGTCACCTTATAATGACTCTGGAAGACTAATGGAAATAGAGTTACCGGTAAGTCCTAACTCTGAATTTTTTTTCCTGGAAGCTATAATCAGAATTCATGGCTTACAAGTATCAAAAGCAGGTTTGTGAAAAGCAGACGTAAAATAAATCTAAATTGTTAAATATTTGACGCAGACGTACAAACTCTAAGCTCCCGGATCACAACCTGGACAGTTCTTGGGTACACACATAAGACTTTGTTGAATAATGTTTATTATGCGTGCATGCTGTACTTCCTATCCTGTATTGTCATACTTAACCTGTGTTCACGTGTACAGGAAATAAGGACATGCCGGTCATCCGTCTGGACACGGTCAACACATCTGACTTCCAGGAGGTTTTAGCGCACACGAAGCCTTCCGCCAAGAGCCTGGCTGGGAAATACAGCGCCTGGCAGAAGGAATTCGAGTCTGTGTGATGGACGTGTTACCCGACCAGCAAAGTAGGAGCAGACTGCCCGCGGACACTTCCCTTACTGCAGCCGAAGCGTCTCTTTTATTACGGAGGATAGACGGTATTTTTTTCATACCAGTTTTTACACAGAGGCACCAGAGACTGCTGAAGTTTTTAGTTGTTGTGTTTATTATGGCGAATTTTGCACTGAATGAATAGAATAAAGACATTATTTCTTTCCAGGGTCCCCCAGCCAACAGAAGTGGATCTTTGGGGGGTGCAAGCAATCCAAATACTAAATTTGCTGAACTCACAAAGCTGTGATGAATGTGTCATTTACCATATGATAGTCATTTTTTTTTTGTCACTATAATTTGTTTAGCTCTCATTGGCTTGGTTGCTAAATATAACCGTTAATAATCCAGATCTAAGAACAAAAATGTTAAATATATTTCAGCTTACCAGGCCTTAGATGTGGTGGCTGCATTAGTTTTCTTTTTTTAGGCTTTTCCTTTAATTTTCACCTGGTGATTCGAAGAAAAAAACATTTTAATGTCCTGTCCTAGGGTGGCAACGTTGACTCGCCGTACTGTATCTACGGAGCAGCATTGTCACCACAGGGACAGGACTATAGAACAGCTCCCTCTACTCTTCTCCATGACATAAGAGAGTTGTGAAGTTCTCGTTCTCGTGAAGAATATCGTGCATAGTTCATTTATTTCACTAATGCAACTTAAAAGGTGAAACTAATATATGAGAGAGACTCATTACATGCAAAGCAAGATAATTCAAGCCGTGATTTGTCATAATTGTGATGATTATGGCTTACAGCTCATGAAAACCCCAAATCCACAACCTCAAAAAAGTAGATTATTACATGCAATCAATAAAACAAGGATTGTACATAGAACAATATCGGACCTCTGAAAAGTACAAGCATGCATATGTACTCAGTACTTGGTTTGGGCCCCTTTTGCAGCACTTACTGCAATTACTTTTGCACGATATTCTAATTATTCGAGTTTCACCTGTAACTGATAAGAGTGCATAACAGGCACAGGACAAGTTATCAGCGACAACATTTCTGGAAGGATCAACCGGCATTTTTTATTGGAACAGATAAAACAAAACACTGTTAATGATATGTCTAACAAGCCAAAAGGGAGCAAATGGAAGAACGTAATTGTTTGGGTTTACATAAGAAGTCTCGCCAGAGGATGAAAGTACATGTGACTCCCCCCCCACCCCAGTGCACATTGCACTTGCTCCCATTCAATTTTCTGCAGGGGTTTTCAAATATGCAATTGTTATTTCTGTCAGTGGCGGTTGTAGCTCCACCCCCAGGCTGAAGCCCAATTTATGGGCATTCCTATGGAGGAGTTACAGCCAGCACTGAAGTCACCTCCCCGTCTTCATTCTGCAACCCTCTGCCTCCTGCACTCAGAATGGCCTGCACAACCCCCGCCCCCTCCTGCTCCTCTGCCAGACACCTTCAGCTCTGCCATTTAGCCCTGTGCCTCCTCTGCCCAAATCTTTGAACAAGAAATTCGTATTCCGACAAAACTTCTCCGTTTGAGCTATTAACCCCTGTAGCTTAAAGGATAAGTGCACTTATCTGTTTTCTCCTCCTCTCCTGAGCTAAACTACTGCACCCTCCGTATATACAATGACCGCACCTCCGGCATTTATTTAAATCCTGACTTAAAAAATGTGTATGCCAATTGCTTTCTTTATGGGGCCCTGTGGTGAGGTCAGAGACTCTCGGATTATCCTATTGAAGTCTATTGGAAAGATATTGCGAAGCCACGTCCAGCTCGCAGACTATTTCCTTATCGGCGTATAAACAAACGCTGGAGGCCGCGGCTAGTAGATCAAGATAGTCATATGGGATCTGGGGAGGAGGACGTAGTTTAGGTTAGGCGAGGGGGGCAAAAATGAAAAGCATGAGTATCTGTGAATGAAATGAGACTAAAGGCTGATTTGCTGAAATGTTACTTTTAATAGCAGGTTAGTTACAAGAGAAGTGCCTTCAATTCTCTGAATCTAATCTGAAATGTCTTTGATGACTACAGGCATAGAGGTTCATCTATCAGATATCTGTGCCATGAACATATGTTTGTCTCATCCAAGCATACATATTTATGTGAACAGGAAGAGGTAGTAGTGGTTAGACAGCACAGACAGCCTATTTCAGAACAAACAATAGTGATAGGACAAGGTTATCAAACAATTTGGGTCCGGCCGGGAGAATCTGCAGCCTCAACAGTTTGCCTGCGTGAGGCTCAGTGTGTTCCTATGACTAGTTTTACAGCTGTACCTTTAACAAAAGAAATGCTATCCCTCCCTTCCTAGCCCTGGTGAACGCTATCCCACCCTTCCTAGCCCTGGTGAACACTATCCCACCCTTCCTAGCTGTGGTGAACCAACGCTATCCCACCCTTCTCAGCCATGGTGAACTATCACTATTCTATTTTGCCTAGCCCTGGTTAACTAATGATATCCCACCCTTCCTAGCCCTGCTGAACTAATGCTATCCCACAATTTCCAGCCATGATGGGCTAATCTAAACTAATCCCCTTCCCCATCAGCTTATTTATCCCAGTAGCAAAGCTCTGGCATGCTCCGATGTTTTCAGCCTCCCCGGCAAAAATCCTAAACACGTCTGCTCATTGAGCCCTCATAGACTTGTATTGGGGCCTTACTGTGGGCGTTCCCAGCCCCATACAAATCCACATGGATCCTATTATCTTTCTTATACTAAATACCCCTAACCCCCGGCATATGCGAGAGGCAGAGTCGTGGTCAGCGACTGGTCTCCCGCTGGTCTTATCTATATTTCATAGAACAGACATCAGACAGTATCATACTTCATACACACCAGGTGAGTTGCTTAGGTAGCACTTAAATAAGCCATGGGAGTCAGGAAACAGACTCAGAAAGCTCAGTCTACCTTCACAGCAACCACATATCTCCAAAGACACCGGAAAAAACAAGGAGCACCTATACAGAAAGACTATACAGGGGCTCTGTGTATAATATAACTAATAAAAAAATATGTACTTGGAGTCCCCCTTTAAAGCAAACCAACAGGTTAGGTGGCCTTACCTTTCCTTCCCTCCACAGCAGCTCTGTTCAGTGCAGAGAGCGAATTGAAACACCCAGTAGTTCCAGGTATGGAGCAGCATTTCACTCACTCCATGTGACAGTGCTGGACCAATCAGCGATGCCACAAGGGGAGCCCATAGCCCCGCATAAGCTATGACTCCAGAGACTCGTAGCTTATACAAGACTGCAGAAGGGAGCGGGGGAACGAAGCAAGTATAAGCTGCTGGGGGGGCTGAGTGAAAGGAAACCTGCTGCTGTACGGACGTTCTTATAAAGCTAAAGCCTTATTCACACCGGCCTCCTGCGTTTGTTTTACATGCGTTTAGACCACATGATGTGCCCCTGGACGCACAGGTTTCTATTTTCTCTAAACACAATTAAACGTAACGCAAGTAAATGCGACGTGTACATTATACCATTACAAATCATTACATGTATTTACATGCATTTAGCAATGTCCTACAATGTACATCATTGCCCGTGTGAATGAGGCCTAAGTCACTTAGCGCGGGACAAATATGCAGTTTTGGAGGTAGAAGGGTGGCAGGCGGTTCAGTCTGCATGAGATCTCCTTATAACAGATCCTTTAGGATGTAATCCACGGCTTCGGGGAAACTTGCACAGGTCAGGTGTGGTGCTGGATCTATTTTATGTTCATCTCCGTCTCTGTATTTTCCTGTTTAACAGAAAGACGTTATTTGTAGGGATTGAGAAAATACCCCAAGGATGTTCCTTCAGTACAGAAAATACCCCAATGATGTTCCTTCAGTACAGAAAATACCCCAAGGATGTTCCTTCAGTACAGAAAATACCCCAAGGATGTTCCTTCAGTACAGAAAATACCCCAATGATGTTCCTTCAGTACAGAAAATACCCCAAGGATGTTCCTTCAGTACAGAAAATACCCCAATGATGTTCCTTCAGTACAGAAAATACCCCAAGAATGTTCCATCAGTAGAGAATATTCACAAAAGATAAAATACCCCACGAACGTTATTTTAGTAGAGGAAATACCCCAGCCAACATTCTATTAGTAAAAAAAAAATACTCCAAGAACATTATAACAGTATAGAAAATACCCAATGAATGCTCTATCAGAAAATACTCGGGATGCATCAATATCGGTTTTTCTGTATCGAGTACCGATATTGATCTCTCTTGGTACTCGCCGATACCTATACCGCTACTTCCCTAGCATGGAGCCGGCTTCTTGGGCAATCAAGAAGCTGGGCAGTGTGCCATTACCCGCCGCCCGGCTTTTTGATTGCCCGGAAAGCCGGCTTCCCAGCCAATCAGCATTGAGCTGGCTACCCGCCCAGTCAGGGAGACGTGAGGCGGGTCATTACGCGCTGTCCGGCTCCCTGATTGGCCGGGAAGCCAGCTCCATGCTGAATGGCCAGGAAGCCAGCATCCCAGCCAATCAGCATGGAGCCAGCATCCCAGGCAATCAGGAAACCGGGAGGTGGGTCATTACCCATGGCCCGGCTTCCTGATTGGCGGGAAAGCCGGCTCCATGTTCCCTCGCGGCACTGCCGGTCAGAGGAAGTCTCTGACCGGAAGTTTCTGTATCGGGATAGGTATCAGAGAATGTGGGCGAATATGAGTACTCATCCAAATACTCGGTATCAATGCATTCCTAGAAAATACCCCAAGAACGCTCTATTAGTAGAGATAATACCCCAAAAACATTCCACCAGAAGAGGAAATCCACTAAGAACATTCTATCGGTAGAGAAAATACCCCGAGAACGTTGTGTGAAGGATTTTGTGGATGAATAGCTATGTGAATTTTTGTTATTATCAGAACCCATTGGCCTCTTAAAACCGGACCTCTCATTTCTGAGCCTCACTTTAACGAAAAGTAATTGCCCCATTATTTCTGTATCCATCCCGCCAGTCCTACACAGGGACCAGTCCTGAAACCTGCACAGGAAACTAACACCGCAGAGATGCTGCCACTGAAAATAACTGAAGCAGCAGACACCTAGGGGGATTATCATGTGCGGTGCTGACTTGGTGCCCGGCCCTCTCAGCCCCCCCCCACAGGATGCTCTACCAGGGCTTCATAGACGGGGAAAGTGCAGCGCACGTCATCCTCACAGACAGGACGGTACATATGAGTGGCAGCTTTATGTTCATAGATACATACCTGTTCTGACCAGGATGCCCAACATTCCAGTGTTCTGTGCCCCTCCGATGTCATCTCTGCTGTCCTGCACAGAGAAAACAGCAAATGTTTTAATACTCACTGATGTTCATTTACGAATTGTACAACAGCCAGATCTCCCATAGCACATGGGGCAGTGGGATACAGTTGTGTAGCGTTATATTCAGATTGATGTGTATGGAGGAATAAAAGCAAACTGATCTCAATATGACACTTAGGGGGCTATTTATAAACAATTTGCAGGATCATTTGCCCTGCGAATATTTGTGAACCTTCAGTTTGGACAAATGATGCCAGGCGTGAACGTTTATAATATATATTTTTCTGGATTGAATGTATTATAATGTCATGCTCCATTTTGGCCACTAGGAGTTGAAGAGCCTAGGAAATATGCATTTCCTTTGCTCCATCTAGTGGCCATAATGTAGTATTACCTGACAATACATTCAAAGTGGAAACAAATATTAAGAATGTTCATTTTTGGCATTAATTGCCCAAAATTAAAGCTCACAGATATTCACAGAGGGAAGGGCCCTTCAAAATAATAGACCCTTACTGATCCCAAAAGCCCGTGCACACTAGCCCATAGGCTCGGTACATATTTGCTTCAGTATTTACCTAGGTTTTGGAAAGTCAACCCACTTCAAGCAGCTTTATTGAAGCCTTGATAGCACCCATCATTTCCAGTATGGGGGTCTTAAACACATTTTATTGCGTATCTACACCAAAGAGTAAAACATGTCATATATTGCAAGATACCAGTCCTTGGTGGCTGCATTAGTTTCCTTTTTTCAGGCTCCCCCCCCCCCCCCCCCTTTATTTTCACCTGGTGATCCTGAGAATAACACACTTCCTGTCCTAGGGTGGCAATGCTCACACCTCTACTGTATATTTTACAGAAGGAAGATAACTTCTTTCCGCTTTCAGTTCAGCTCACAGGCAGTGACAAGCACTGCCAAGATCAATAGGTATCATCATTCTCTTGCAATTCTCTGTACAGAGGAGCTCACACTGTGAGGGGGAGAAGCAGCACATGCGGCATGCTGATGTGCTGATGGGTAGGTCAGTCCACCTTGCTCCTTCTACAACTGAAATATTTATTTTGGATGGGCTGACCCTCCAAGCTATACAAGTCCCGTCTACCATGAACAAAGTGTACATTCGTTCGGCGGAGGAACGCGGTTTTCTTGCACTGTGCGTAGTCAGCTGTGATTGTGGATGCAATACCAAAAAAGACCACAAGGGGTCAGTGTTGTACTGCAGACTTTGGCTGCTGCTGTGTCATAGACGGACTTCTGCTTTCTAATAAAAGGCAGAAATTGGTAACAGTTTCAAAGGTTCTCCACGAAGGTGGCCACACACCCAGCGAATTGTAATCAACCAGAACCCGAGTTTAGTGAGGTTTTTTGTTTTTTTGCTGGCTAGCATGACAGTGTGCTGGGAACCCTTTTGGGTTGCTTTGTATATTGCTCGGCCCACGTGCTCCCTTCTCCTTTCTGCTAGTGTTAAACTAACCTAAATGTCAGCCATTTAGTTTTGTATTTGGTGCAGAATCCCACTGGAGGCCTTGCAAAGGTGCAATCTGGGCTTCTGGTGCATTGCTGTGTCTTTAACCCTTTCGCTGCTAGAGCTGCTTTTTTACTGCATTGCACATGTGTTAAAATGCACATTGTAGGCCTGAAGTTATCTTAAAGGAGAACTATGAGATGAGTGATTTCCACTCACCTCATACCCTGTTTCCCTGAAAATAAGACCTACCCCGAAAATAAGACCTAGTACTATTTTTGGGAATTGCTCAAATATAAGATCTACCCCGAAAATAAGACCCAGTTGTGACCTTTCCCAGGGCCGGTGGTGGCATAAGGGGGAACTTGAAGAGCCGTGGGAGAGAATCAGCGGTGCCAGCAAAGCCAGCGCTAGAGGAAGCGAGGCGGCAGCGGAGGGAGCAGAGCCGCATAAGCCGATGCCTCCTCTATAGTGCCGGCTCCTGT
>NW_017306760.1:120218-137690 GCF_000935625.1 Nanorana parkeri | reverse complement strand
GTTGCGATTTTTGATGTTGAAGTAAATGAAGTAAATTTGTGCAACTGTTTATCATGATTAAAATTTCCCGCCAAACCTCCCTCTCCACCTCAAGCGCATGCCTTGGCATTATTTCTTTTCTCTTACCTTGAGCTTGTAGTGAAAATCACTTTTTATTACTCCCTGTGACATCATCACCAGACTTGTACAATTATTGCAGGAGCAGCTAGTGGGAGGTTAGTTCATACTGACATAGGCACCACCCAGAACTACATCTCCCAAAAGCCCTTTTCCTACACACAGTGCGGCGTGATCAAGCCCTTGGGGGGTCGAGGCGGCAGCATTGTTTTGAAGGGAGACAAATCTATATATGTATGTAAAGAAGGACCGAGACGAGAGGGGGAGACGCAGAGTTCTGTAATTCCGCACGAAAGGATGACAACACTGGTTGGCATTTCAGTGTAGGTGTTGTCAGCTCAAACAGGAAGTTAGGAGCTCACTGGATGTCTGGCAGATCACGGAGAATTTTTTGGACTTGCAGCTTCCTTAAACATTATTATTATTATTATTATATAGGATTTATATAGCGCCAACAGTTTTCGCAGCGCTTTACAATATAAGGAAGACATTACAATCACAATACAAATCAAGACAAGATGGTGAGGAGGGCCCTGCCCCTGAGGGCTTAAACATTAAAGTATTTACATGGATAAAACATGGGAATGTGTATTGCTTGTATGTACGGAATGTACTTTTTTCCTCTGGCATATACTTCAAATTCAACAACGTTTGAGACTCACATCCCCGATCATGACGGCCTCCTCCGGGCTGCAGCCTGTGCTCCGCAAGGCTTCCAGGAAGAAAGTCTTCTCTGGCTTCCCAACCACAGTGGCTTTGGTGTCAGTAGCATACTCCAGTGCCGTCACGAATGGGCCGGGACCCAATGCCAGACCGTCCTTCCTCTTATAGTACCTGGCCTTGTGGATGGCAATGATTGGCGCTCCGTCCAGGACCAGCCTTAAAGGAAAAGGCAGAGAGAGAAATATATAAGGGGAGACTTACAGCATGTCAAACATTGGTGCACATGTCAAACTGTCTATCTGCAGGTCCCTCTGGACTTCTAGTAGAATGCAGAAGAATCTTACCGCACTCCTTACTGGTATCTCCCTGGTGGTGGGTGCTGTAGTGACTGCGGATGGCGCCGCTTCAGATCCAAATAGTAATGTATGTCACCAGCACACCAAGGTTCAATCTTCAAGCGGTGATCATTTTATTGATGCGCACACATCTTGTCACATTGCAACGTTTTGGGGCCACCCAGGGTCCTTTCATCAGTGCACTCCTATCCAGTATTTACCCCAATACCCCAACCCCCTGAGTGGCCCCCGAAACATTGCTATGTGACAGGATGTGTGCGCATCAATAAAATGATCACTTCTTGAAGATGGAACCTTGGTGTGCTGGTGACATACTTTACTATGTAGGAGATAACAGGCATGGCTCCCAGTATAACCCAGTAGCATGGACACCATATGAATGAATCTGAGCAAGCCCAAAAAATCATTACAAAACCTCATCTGGGGTCCGCTCCAGCACACCTAGACAGGGCTTTAATGACCATCATGGTACTGGTGGGTCATTGATTCAAAGGATCACTGCGCTAGAACTGGATTCTATATAGCTAATAGGACCAGCAGCAACTCTGTGTAACAAAGGTATCTGATATGGCAAGTAAGTTGCGCTTGATCTAAATGGATGTGAATTCCAAAGTGAAAGGATAAACTATTAAAGGAGAACTACGGGGTCAGTGTTTTTCCCCATAGTTCTCCTTGGGGTAACGGGAGGACATAAACTAGCGTCCTCCCGTTACCCTAAGCTCAGTATACTGCGAGTTACAGCTTGCGGTATACTGAGACGCCGCACCTGGAGCGGATCCCGACGTAGATGACGGGATCCGCCCAGCTGCGTGACTGACAGCTGGCTCTGCCTATCTAGAGGCAGAGCCAGCTGTACCCGCCCCCTCCCCCGTCCGTTCCGCCAGTCAGCGCTGGCAGATCGGAGCGGGGAGAGGGGAATCCAGCCCCTCCCCTGTCACGGCAGAGAGTCGTGACAGGATCGAGAGGTGAGCGAACACCGGTATGTGTTCGCTCACCTCCCGATCTACTGAGCCGACCTGTGACAGTCTCATTGTCACAGGTCGGCTAGAACTATGAGGTGAGTGGAAAGCACTCATCTCATAGTTCACCTTTAAATCACAAAAAACACCTAAACTTCTATATAAATACCAAAAACTTCTGTCTCGATATGTGATCAGTAAGTGAATAATCAAACGATCAAAATGAACCAATCTCTTGAATCAAAAGAAAAACCATAATTAGTGTATAAATGCCGGAAGTTCCTATTACGGCATGTGGTACGTGGAACATGTATTCAAACACCCCACAGTGTCTCAATAAATATATATGTGACAGAAGCGCCGTGCTCCCACAGTGTAGCCTAGAGTCCTCTGTAACGAGCAAATGAAACAGAAAATAAAGCACTTAATTGCAATCCTTATATGGTGCGTCGTTGCCTAGGACAGCAGGGATAGAGGGGAGACAACCAAGCTTCAAAACTGTAATAACTTTATCCGTAGTTTGTTTCTCTCTTTTGGCCACCTCTGGACATCTGTGACAGAATTCAGCAATAGAGCTGAAGGGGGAAGAGAGATGGCGAGAGGAGTCACAAGACTCTCTATACAAACCTAAAGTAGCTCTTCGTTCTCTTGTAGTTTTGCTCTGCATATAAAGCAGATAGCACGATGCCGCCAAAAACACAATATGGCCGAAGTATGTCATAAAATAACCGCACAACACACGTGGAAAAGGACGTTATAATTCATTTGCGCCTACGGTGGTGTAATGACTAGCTATAGCCCTGCACCTAACATCTTCAACAAAGTATTGTTACTGAAAGGGTAAGTGCACTCCTATCCAGTAATTGCCCCAATGCCCCAACCCCCGGCCCTTCTAATAGCCTCTATATACAGTAGCATAGACCTCAGGTCAGACAATCACCAATATTGATGGGATAGCAGATCACAAGCAACACACTGCTCATCTTCTACTACAGGGGACAGCAAATGTACTCTGATATACAAGCTGTACACTCACTACTTTACATTGTAGCCAAGTGTCATTTCTTCTGTCTCGTCACATGACATGATATCATCAAATATTTACAGACATGTGAGGGGTGTACTCACTTCTGGGAGATCCTGTATGTATTTATTGATGTGTGTTCTGATGGGGGGGGGGGGGGGGGGGATTCCCTCACTTCCTGTCCATGTGAAGTTGGTACAAGTGACAGAAGTTGTGGCACCCAGCGTGATAAACAGTCATAAAACAGTCCGACATTATAACCCTTACCCCCTCTACTAAAGATATGTTCTTGTCTTTCTGTGTCCCCGCGTTGGAGAGATTTCACATCACTTCCTGTCCTAAGAAGAATTGAGGGCAAATCTCCCCAGCGGGGATAGACAGCAAAGAATTTGTGACCGAAGCTTCAACTGCCTTCATCGCTTTGGCTTGGAGTTTGATTGTAATCCATTCCTCAAAGTTTTTTTGTCATTTAGAGCATAGAAGTACCAAGGAAGTCCCCAAAACACTTTCAAGCCAGCCCCCAAAAAACAAAATAACTAATCTGTTTCAGCTACTCAGGTTAAGAAAATAGAGGTTTCAGTTGTACATATATGCAAATACACGTGGAAAACTGCAAGATGGACTACAATCTCAATACAAATGACTAAATTAAAGGTGACATTATAGTCCATCCCAGGAGTGAGCTTGGAGCGGTGACTACTCTACAACACACACAGGGACCATGGGGAACAGATGTAGCCCCCCTCCAGAAGGAAGGACAGTGTCAGCACCAATTCAGAGATGATTGGAGGATCTACAGCTGAGTGATACACAAATAAGATATATTGTTGTTCATAGTTAATGTTCTTGAATGCATTTCTAAAATGTAACTCCTGACTTTAGTGTCACTTTAATTAGAAAGGAATGAATCTTCAACTTCTTTTTATGTAATATTGCATGATGGCCACTAGATGGGGCTAAAGGAGCATAGGGAAGAAGTATGTGTTTTCTATGCTCCATCTAGTGGTCATAGTGTGATATTACAGGGGCAGGAATGAAAACGCATTCCTTTGTAAAGAAACATCTAAAAGAACCTTTGTTTTGTCATTTATCCGCACAGAACGAATGGCTACAGATAATCGCAGGGCGAACGAACCAGTGACTGGTTTATAAACAGACCCCCAAGACTTATGTGCTCGGTTATTGACTCCACTCTCTGTACACTTTGCTCTTCATACAATATTCTATCAGTTGCAAATACGGCACCATCTGCAGCTTTGATATCAACAGCCGGAGCTCTTGCAGCTACTTCAGCTGGAGCGTGTTCAGTCCTTACAAGTTTTCCCGGTGGACTAAAAGTGGTCAGAGAGAAACTGTAGCCATGTTCTTTACTTGGCTCCTCCCCCTTGTCACACAATTGCTTTTAATCTCATCACTTTCTGGAGGGTTGAAGCATTGTTTCAACGAGCTGTAAGGGTACCAATCAACCTGTCCACACCTGTTAGTCTCGTAGCTGGGAACTCAAACGTTTACAACACCGAAATATATGTAAATGGAAAGCAATCAGAATTCATTTCGGGGTTTAGGGCCTGTGAATATCTGGGAATATTCGTCCTGTGTGAATATATGCACAAAATTAACGTCCTTTTGTTTTGTTTTTTCCTTTACAAGTGTCATTAAAAATTGAATGTCCTGATTGTAATATCACATTATGGCCACTAGATGTAGCCGAGGAGCACAGAAAACAAATACGTATTTCCTATGTTCCTTTTGCGCCATCTAGTGGCCATAATCAGTTACTACAAGAAAACATTAAAATGTAATTACACTTGTAAAGGGAAAAACAAAAGAACCTTCACTTGTATATTAAAGTGACATTAAACCCTCAGATTTTTTAACATAAACCAATACTGTAATGTGCGCCTTACTGTAATCCATGGTAGTTTCCTTCTCTTTGCTGCTCTTCCTTTTAAATCCGTATCTCTTCTCATGCTGGGCAGAACTTCTGTTTTGCAGCAGACTGCCTTGTCTCTGGAATGGCTACATGGTGTCTGTGTGCAGGTTCACAACCTGAGCCAGCACTACAGGAAGAGGCACTCAGCTGCAAAGGGAAGTTCTCCCCCAGCATGAGAAGACATGAGGATTTAAAAGGAAGAGCAGCAAAGAGAAGGGAAACAACCATGGATTACAGTAAGGCGCACATTACAGTATTGGTTTATGTTAAAAAATCTGAGGGTTCAATGTCACTTTAAGTCGCACAGAATGAACAATCACAGATATTCGCAGGGCGAAGGGCTCTGCAAATTGTTTATAAATCAACCCCTAAATGTTTCCAAGGCAAACAAGAAAACTGAGGCTGCTACCGGCCACAACTATGAATGCTGATGTACTAAGCGCGCCCAGTAATAACGTTCCCTGGCGTCACTATCTGATGCAAATCATAATGACTTCCCTTTTTTTGCAAAATCCCCCTTTTTTTTAATCACTACGGCCCTATAAACTTCGGATTACAACATCAAGCTCTGCCGGGCTGCTGGAGGAAGTAAGGTCACATGACACATTAACGCTTGCCTCGCCTGCTTCACTTTGGTAAAGGCCGAGTCTATCCACAGCAAAGGTTGCTGGGAGGCGGAATCACTCACCACCATATGACGTCTATGTGGCAGCATTTAAAGTAACGAGTCGGAGGGGGGAGGGCTGGTCTCACTCCTCTTGCTCCATTCAACATATTGTATAACTTCGTCTGTGCCCGGCTCTGATTTCATTTCATATATGGTGAACGTCCCCTCCTCTCTCTGCCGGCGTCCATCACCAAGATGGCCGCTGGCATGTATCACCAAGATGGCCGCACATGCTTGTGATAACATCACAGCAGGGTGTGACCCGGTTTCCCGCTCCGGACGACACCGGGCCTTTGGACACCACTGTGACTCTGCCAACTGCCATTTCTACCCTGGCTCAGTGGCCAGTAAGGGTTCTCGTATTGGATGGCAGCAGGTGGACCTTAGCCATCAGGTCAAGGAAAGTCAGACCCCCATTAACAGAGTGAAACTAAACCAGAGAGGGGCACACAAGACTCCATAAAGGTAATAGCTGGCATCGCATCTCGGCGTGGCTTTCCTTAGGCAGGACTTAATACATAAAATACTTGTTTTCGCCTCATTTGTTGCATCTCAGGTCTGCCAATCTCCAGCAGCCTCTTTGCAGCCACATCCTGCCTACATGCCCTCCAGCGATGGCCACGTGGCATGTCTCAGGATGGGCCGTGCTTGTACAAACGCATTGAAACGCCCATTTTCTATTGCAAGGGTGGGCAACTTCAGACCTCCAGCTGCCATGTAAAAACCAAATCCCATCATCGGCCTCTGGGAGTCCTGCCTGTGGCAGTCAGAGTCTTGCAATGCCTTGTGGGACTTGTAGTTCCACAACAGCTGGAGGGATGGAGTTGCCCACCCCTGTTCTATTGGAAGCCCATGTGACAGGGTGACAACACAGGAGCACAGCAGGGAGACGGGGACAAACTGTTGTCACCCGATAACAGAAAGTGGCTGAACAAGGAACATCCTTGCAGCATCGCTGGGTATTATGTAAATAAAAGCTGCAGATTTTAGAACATGTTGAAGGTAAAATGAAATCTTAGTGACTGGGGGCGTCACCTACTGTAAATGGAGAACGGGTTCACTGGCACAACCTAAATCCATCCAAGTCTGGCACTGAATTGTGGGAAACGAGACGGACCCTAAAATGTTATCATGGAGCTCCATTTGGTATCCAAACCCAAAGGGGCTCTACGGTGAGCTAATGGGGTCATCAATGCCGACACTTTCTGCCAAACCCCAAAGCTTCTCCCGGGGCCCATTCACACTACTACAATTTTTTTTAAGCACATTACTTCAATGCAATGTATAGCAACGCACACCAAGCAATGGAAACCCAATGCACCAAGGCAGCACTAGAAACCTGCTTTTCATTGAACCGCAATGTACAGATGTGACCCATCATAGTGCAGGACTGCTAAAACACGCACTGGGATGCCCAGTCATGTAACATCACATGTTAAAGGCACACTCCACCTATGGGGCCATGTTACACCCATATGTAATAGAACATGTTTGCATTGCCCAACCCCCACCCACAAACCTGATTTGTGAGTTTCTTCCCCATTCAGCGTCTTGTTGTTTCTTGAATTTAGTGTGGTTGTGCAGAGTCCATTCACAGACTCCATTCACAGGGATCTGCCTACAAGACCCATCTGCCACTGTGCGGAGTCCATTCACAGACCCATTCACAGAGATATTGAAAGAGAAAGACTACAAGACCCATCTGCCACTGTGCAGACTCCATTCACAGGGATCTGCCTACAAGACCCATCTGCCACTGTGCGGAGTCCATTCACAGACCCATTCACAGAGATATTGAAAGAGAAAGACTACAAGACCCATCTGCCACTGTGCAGACTCCATTCACAGGGTCTGCCTACAAGACCCATCTGCCACTGTGCAGACTCCATTCACAGGGATCTGCCTACAAGACCCATCTGCCACTGTGTGGACTCCATTCGCAGGGATCTATGAATGGAAATACTACAAGCCCCATCTGCAACCGCAGCAAAGGGACTAAGATCACGGTCACTGCACTTGTAGTAGGGATGCACCAATACCGATACTAGTATCGGTGCCAATACTGAGTATTTGGGCGAGTACTCGTACTGGCCCAATTGCTCCGACACCTTCCCTGATGACCCGCCTCCCGGCTTCCTGTTCGGCCTATTGCTGATTGGCTGGGAAGCCAGCTTTCCAGCCAATCAGCCTCGAGCCAGCCTCGAGCCAATCAGGAAGCTGGGAGGCGGGTCATTACTCAGCGCCCAGTTTCCTGATTTGTCAGGAAGCCGGCTCTATGCTGATTGGCTGGGAAGCTGGTTTCCCGGCAAAGCACAATCAAGCTGGCCAAACAACATAGAGCCGGCTTCTCGGGCAATCAGATTGCCCGGGAAGCCGGCGCCGTGCCAGTGGAAGCTCCGGTATTGGTACTCAGTATTGTTGAGTACCGAAAGCAAAGTATCAGTACTCGTACTCAATACCAAAAAAAGGGTATCGGTGCATCCCTACTTCAGTCCATTGTTTACTTTCACCAGCCCCATAACATAAGGTCTGTGTCTCTGTACAGACCTGGGGCTGTAAAAAAATGCAAGAGCCTGGAGACGGCACCCACTGATCACAGTTGCAATGCTCTGCAGGCTTCCATGCACACATTTTATTAATACATATTTTATTCTATTAAAGGGGCCTATTTATAAGAAATTTACAAAGGTATTTGCCCAGCGAATCTCTGGGAACATTCGTTCTGTGTGAACAGAGGCAAAAAAAAAGAAGAACGTCCTTAGTAAATTTGCTCTCAGGCTGAATATAGATTGTAGATTGTAAGCCCTCAGGGGCAGGGCCTCCTTACCATCTTATCTTGAATTGTATTGTGATTGTAATGTCTGCCCTATATTGTAAAACGCTGTACAAACTGTTGGCGCTATATACCGTATTTTTCGCTCCATAAGACGCACTTTTTTTCCCCCAAAAGGAGGGGGGAAATGTGCCTGCGTCTTATGGAGCGAATACCTATCGCCCGACACCCGGGACATGCAGTTTCGGGCGCGTAGTTTCTTTTTGTACATTCAGCCCTGCTCCTGACAAGCAGAGCTGAATGTACAGTGGGAGCCGCTGTTCGTTTAATACAAGCGATCTAAGTAGATCCCTTGTATTAAATCGAGCGGCGGCGGCATCGGCGATAGTGTCCGCCCCCCGCCGAGGTTTTCTGGGTCCCCCGTTCCTCTGCGGGACTGTGACCCGTCACGATCCCCCATAGGAGCTCACCATAGAGCCCATTGAGCAGATGAAGAACGATGTTCTTCGTCTGCTCTGTGTGATTACTGAGACAGCGCCACTTGTCTCAGCAGTCACTAACTGCAGCTTCTGTGACAGAATTTCTGTCACAGAATTTCTGTCACAGAAGCCATGCGTCCTATCGTCCGGAGCGTCTTATAGACCGCAAAATACGGTAAATCCTGTATAATAATATAATGTAATACCGTATTATGGCCACTAGATGGAACTGAGGAGCACAGGAAATAAGTATGTAGTTACTATGCTCCTCGGCTTCATCTAGTGGCCATAATACGGTATTACATTACGTTCAACTTGAAAGCAAATATTTCAAGAATGTTCGTCTTTGTAATGTAGTGCGGTATAACATTACATTCGACCTGGAAAGAAAATATACTTTAGAAAGTCTCCGAAACGTGCAGCTCAGTGTAAAATCTTGGCATCTGCTGAGATGAATGAACTCCAGTGCATCTACAGGAGTGACGTCATCACCTCGGCACAGCCAATAAAGATGACGGAAGACCCTGTACCCGGAAGACGGTAGTGGGGAGGGGCGAGTATAGCTCTTTCTAAAGTGTATATATTATTACATTTTGGCATGGCAGAAGGTGGACTGTGCCTTCAATATGAATGTGGTAAAGCATGTGACCATCTGAATGGGCCCTTAAGTGTATTTTTTTTTTTAAAAAGCGAATGTGTTTCTCAGCTACAAGTGCAGCCCTCTGACCCCCCACCCCACCCCTCAGCGCCCGGCTATGATCTTCTTTGCACATGTGCCTCCCTGCACGTAACTGATCAGAGCTGCGCCAGGGGCTTATCACAGCCGTATCTGCCCTTGTAAAGATTACACAGATCCAGCTGCACCTTGCAGGAGCTCTGCGGTAACCGGCACAACCTGGTTATCAGCACCCACCGCCGTCCACATTAACCCTTTACTGCTGCCAATTCTCCGAGCCTCCGGGTGACAATATGCGGCCTTCATCACAAGGACATTAATGGAGTGCAAGATAAAAGGGAAGCCATCTGATGTTCTGTTCATGTGATGAGGACAGCCGGCCATAAATGTTTCTATCTAGAACTATAAACGAGCAGATGTCTGCCAGTTCCCGGACTGGGACACTCTGAATGGTACGCGGTGATATGGGGGTGGCCTGCCTAGCGAGTAGCTATAAAATCTAAAAGGAGATTGCACAGTGATTGTTCAAACATCTATGTCAGGGGTAGGCAACCTCCTATGTCAGGGGTAGGCAACCTCCTATGTCAGGGGTAGGCAACCTCCTATGTCAGGGGTAGGCAACCTCCTATGTCAGGGGTAGGCAACCTTCGATGTCAGGGGTAGGCAACGTTCGATGTCAGGGGTAGGCAACCTTCGATGTCAGGGGTAGGCAACCTCCTATGTCAGGGGTAGGCAACCTCCTATGTCAGGGGTAGGCAACCTCCTATGTCAGGGGTAGGCAACCTTCGATGTCAGGGGTAGGCAACCATCAGCATGCCAGTTGTTGTGGAACTACAAGTCCCATGATGCATTGCAAGACTCTGGCAGCCACACGGATGACTCCCAGAGGCCGAGGCAAAGCTTCAATGTTATTGCAATAGATTTTCATTAAGGCACAGTGATTAATCAAACAGGGGTAGGCAACCTTCGATATCAGAAGACAACCTTCTATATCAGGGGTAGGCAACCATCAGCACAGCAGTTGTTGGGGAACTACAAGTCCCATGATGCATTGCAAGACTCTGGGATGACTTTACAGAGGCCGAGGCATATCTTCTTTCAATGTGCTTGCAAGAGATTTTCATTTATGTACCATACACCCTAGGCCAGAGGATATGCAATTTGTAACGAGTGTAGTCAGCTTTACACAAGTTCTGCTGCTTGTGTAAAGCTTTACATCATTATTGTGAGTTTCTAAGTGACTTTGACTACAAAGCCTGGAACACAGAGGAGCAAGGCACTGATGGTAAATGAGAGGCATCAAGCACTGTTTGTGATAAGGAGGTACCAGGCACCGCCTGTTAAACAGATGTATGAGCCTTCATTTGTACTACAGAGGGAGGCTTCAGGCACTGAACAAAGAGTCTGCGGCCCCTCAAGAGTCTGCGGCTCCTCTTGCTACGCCAATCACTCTGCTTTACAGTCTTTTCTTTTGTGTCCTCGCTGCTGCCGAACAAGCCTGGAATTCAAATAGATCTTCCAATCTATCAGAATGAATCACTGAAATCATTCCAATTGAATCCGCTGAAAACAGAAAACCGACTACTAAATCCACTGATTTCAAGAAGATTTTTTGGCAGTGGCTAAACGTCAAAAATTCCAACATGGTTCAGGAATATATTTGTACAAAAGTCCTACTCTCCGACCTCCATTTCTAAGTTCCTCTCATCCTCTCACTTTGCCTCTCGGACTCGAGTTTTCCAAAAAGCCCAGGAAGGGGGTCTTTGTTACCCTTAATGTAGATACAGGGCAACACTGTGCCAAAGACTCGGCCACTACATCTGTACCGACGGCACGTGCTCTTGGAGACTCCCCCCTCCATCCCCAACATTTGTTTTATGATAATTCCCAGTGTGCATACCTTTTTTCACCCATCTTTAGTCTAGTCATATGATGTCACAGGTCCTCTTCCTGCCCTCCTGTCCTTGACGGTGAACAATGCCCACACAATGACGTACGCTTACAGGAAGCGAGCTAAATAAGGCTGGGCATCATTCAACTCAACAGCAGGATGGAGCTCAGTATCTTCAGGGGACACCGACAGAAAGGAGGCAAGTCCTGAAGCACACATTTCGTTTTATTATAATAAAAGAGCATGGTCAATACTAACTTAAAGTGACATTAAACCCTTAGATTTTTTAACATAAAACAATACTGTAATGTCCGCCTTACTGTAATCCATGGTAGTTTCCCTTCTCTTTGCTGCTCTTCCTTTTAAATCATCATGTCTTCTCATGCTGGGGGAGAACTTCCCTTTGCAGCTGAGTGCCTCTTCCTGTAGTGCTGGCTCAGGTTGTGAACCTACACACAGACACCATGTATCCATTCCTGAGACAAGGCAGTCTGCTGCAAAGGGAAGTCCTCCCCCAGCATGAGAAGAGATACAGATTTAAAAAGGAAGAGCAGCAAAGAGAAGGGAAACGACCATGGATTACAGTAAGGCACACATTACAGTATTGTTTTATGTTAAAAAATCTGAGGGTTTAATGTCACTTTAAGCTGGAGTTGGGCTTTATAAGAAAGGTTGTATTGTATCCATGGCACACCTTACAAGCTTGCCCACCGTTCATGCAGGGTGCTGTAGTGACTTGGTGGACGGTGCCACCATGGTATAGAGATCATCTTGTACTTGATTCACATGAAGCAACAGGCATCAGAAGTCGACATTTTAGAACTTTGTTGGATCCTTTTCTCACTTTGTCAATCCCACTTCCTGTAAGTTCAGGGCGTCATGGACACACCCACCCCACCGATGGTACTTCATCAAGCCAGCCTTGCCCCAATGATGGAGAGAATGGCACTCAAGTCATTATGTGGGCATTTTTTTTTTTCAAAAAGTTTTTATTTGTTTTGTTTTAAATGCATATAACAGTGATCACACTTTCACATTCAGTGTGTATTAAAACGCTGTATCAAATAAAGGTTACAAACTCAGGTTTCCATGATATAATGGTACAGTCAAACAGTGCAGTCCTCAAGGACTACATACCATTGGTATAAGTACTACGAACATTGTTACGAAAACTTTGGGACCAAGGTTCAGAGGCTAAGTATGAAGTGGTTGGTTCCAACTAGGTAAAAGGAATGGGAGAGGAAGGGGATATATGGGGAGAGGTCGGGATAGGAGGCAGGATCTACATTTTGTGAAAGCTTCCGTTATTGAGATATCAAAGGATCAAGGACTCCATATCAAAGGAGGGAGGATGGTATGACTCAATCCATGGTTCCCACAGTTTACGAAATGATACCAAAGCATCCATTTGGAGAGCAGTAAGTTTTTCAAAGAACATCACTCTCGATACTCTACGTTTGACCTCCACAAACGGTATGTCCGGGGATTTCCAAGCCTTCGCAATTACCCTCTTGGCTTCAGTGAGTATAAATGTGACCAGACGGTATTGCCTAACAGTGCACACCGACGGTTTCTTATGTAGTAGGGCTTCTAAGGGGTCCTTGTGAAATGTTTTGCCTGTGACAGTGTACAGAAGTTGGTATACTCTATGCCAAAATCTCTTCACTTTAGGGCAATCCCACCAAATGTGATAGACTGACCCTTCCCCCCGGCAGCCCCTGAAACAGTTTGGTGAGTAGGACGGGATGGCTCTGGAGATCCTGAGGGGTACCAGGTACCACCGTAGGAGCAGCTTATAGTTGGCTTCAATTGCCTGGACATTTGCTGAGCTCCGTGAGGTTGTCATCCAAATTTGAGACCATGTCTCAGCCGGGATAGAACACCCCAGATCTTGTTCCCATTTGGAGGCGTATGTGGGGAGTGGAGTCTGCAGGTGGTCAAGAATCAGAGCATATAAAACTGAGATGGGCCCTCTGTGTTTTGTGTCATAGAGTAGGAACTCCTCAAATGTGGTGAGGGAGGGAGGGGAAATTGACTTATCCAAAAGAGTTAGTATGTAGTGTTTGATTTGCAAATATTGGAAGATGTCTCGTTGGGGCAATTGGTGTTTGGCTTGAAGCACCGAAAATGGGGTGATGTCAGTGTCAGAACAGAAATCTCTAAGTAAACTCAAGGACTTGACACGCCAATGTGCGAAAGCTACTGGGTTGGTGTATCCCGGCTGAAACATTGGGTTACCATGAATGGAGAGTAGAGGTAGCTGAGGGGAGACCCAGTTTAATTGACAGTGCAATCCTTCCCAGACTTTTAGTGTGTGTGTAAGAATTGGGTTCTTAGATGCTCTGCCAAATTTGGGGGGGAGCCAGGGAAGATTGAGGAGAGAAATTGGGGAACAAGTATAGGCCTCTAATGAGACCCACAGTGGCATTTCGCCCTTCCCATACCAGCACACCAAAGGGGTCAGTTGGGACGCCTGATAGTATTTGTGGAAAGAGGGGAGTCCCAAACCCCCTCTTACTTTGCTCCGATACAGAACCAATCGGGAGACCCTAGGAATTGACCCCTTCCATATGAAGCTAAGTATGCGGTGTTGTAATTGTCTAAGGCGATAAGAGGGGATAGGAACGGGTAGGACCCTTGCATGGTATAGGAATTTGGGGAGCAGGGTCATCCGAACTGCTGTGATTCTACCAAGCCACGATATTGGATGTTTCTCCCACGATGTCAGTAGGGTTTCCATGTAAGAAAATAATTTGGGGTAATTAGCTTGATACATCTGGGCATAAGTTGGAGTAAGGTGGATCCCCAGATATGGCAGTGCCGAATGGGCCCATTGGTATGGAAATTACCTTTGCAAGGAGTTAAGTGTCGAAGGGGAAAGGGAGACATCTAGTGCTTTTGATTTATTCATGTTCACACAGAGACCCGAGAGGTTACCGAATAGCTTTAGTAGCGGTTGTAGATTAGGGAGTGAGATCAGCGGTTCTGTAAGAATCAGCAATGCGTCATCTGCAAATAAGCTAATTTTATGATGGTACCCCGCGACTTCCAGACCTTTAATGTCAGTATGTTGCCGTATTGCCTGTGCCAGGGGCTCTATGGCCAGAGCAAAAAGGAGGGGGGAGAGAGGGCACCCTTGCCTGGTCCCTCTGGTAATATCAAAAGGAGTCGGAGTGGAATCCCTGATATTGTACGTAGGCCGTCGGTTTGGAATATAACGCCCCTATCCATCTCATAAAGTAGTGTCCAAAACCCCATCTGGTAAGAGTATAGTTCAAATATTCCCAACTCAGTGAGTCAAATGCTTTGTTAATATCTAGCGCCAGAAGCATAGTGGGAATATTTCTTTGATGTGATATATGGAGTAAGTGGGATATCCTGCGGACACTGTCACCTGCCTGACGCCCCAGCATAAAGCCCACCTGATCCTTGGATATCAGACCCAGAAGAGGAGATCTGAGGCGAAGGGTCAGGATTTTGGTAAGTATTTTCAAGTCTGCATTGATTAGTGAGATTGGGCGATAGTTGGTGCAGGACGTGTGATCAGTGTCCGGTTTGGGTATCATACATATGGAGGATAGGAGGGATTCTGTTCGTAGTTCACTCCTCGTGCGCAAAGCATTAAAACAGTCCGCCATAGGTGTTGCTAGGGTATCAGCGAACTTTTTGTAGCAGGACGTGCCAAGGCCATCAGGCCCAGGGCGTTTACCAGTGCTAAGATGTTTAATTGTGGCCTTAATTTCAGCTATTGTAATGGGGGAGTCAATCAGCTTTTCGTGTTCCTCGGAGAGGGCGGGAAGGTTTAAAGTGGCAAAAAATGTGTCTAATTTAGATTTATCTAGGGTGCCGGTGGCACGGTAAAGATGTTGTAAATGGGATTGAAAAGCCTTTAAAATTTTGACGGGGTGGGAAGTGACAGGGGTCCCCCCCAGGCGAAGTTGGATAGGGTTTTTTCTGGGATTAGCTTACCTCAGTCTATGGGCAAGCATTGTGTCTGGTTTGTCTCCTTTAATATAGAACCTATGTTTGGTCCAGGCTAATTTATCGTTTGAGAGATGTGTTAGGCAAAGATTAAGTTCTGTTCTTATATGGAACAAACGAGATCTGTGTTCGGGAGTGGGTTTCTGTTGAAAATTTTGGGATGCCACTAGTAGTTCAGATTCCAATTGGTCAATGCGAGATGTCCGTTTCTTTTTGGCTTGGGATGCAAGCTGAATCAGCCGACCTCTAATAGTGGGTTTGTGAGCCTCCCACACTGTTGTCGGTGAAGTGACCCCGTCAGTATTTAACTGGAAGTATTCGGTCAGAGAGGCCTGGGTCGCAGCCAGAATATCAGGATTTGTGAGTAAAGAGTCTCGCAGAGACCAAGTGAAGCTGTGTGGTCGGGGGATAGTTAAGGCGAGAATAATACTAACTGAATCGTGATCTGACCAGGGGATTGGAGTGATTTCTGCTGAGGATACCTGTGTAAGGGCGTCTGGGCGTAACAGAATGTGGTCAATGCGTGAAAAGACATTGTGGGGGTTGGAGTAAAACGTATATTGTTCTTTAAGGGGGTGTATTTCTCTCCAGGAGTCAACTAGGTGGTATTGGGTCAGCAAGGTCCTAAAGCGCTTGGCCGCAGATATGTCTGTAGAGGGGGCTGCCGGGTGGTTGGGATCGTGTCGATCAACATGAGGATGTAGCAGTAGATGTGAGCATTTTAGTTTTAAGCCAATTATCATCAAGAACAGAAGGGAAGGAAGAGGGCCTGTGGCATCACTTGACCATGGGTGGAAAAAGGTATGTATACTGAGAATGATAAGAAAACAAATGTGGAAGGAGGGTGGTGGGTCTCCTTGGAAGAAGGTTGACAGAGGACGTATTAAGGGGAAGGCAAAAAGATAGCAAATAATCTTCTTCCTCGTATCTTCATTAAGGGCAACAAAGATCACTTTCCTGGGCTTTTTGGACAACTCGGGTCCAAGAGGCAAAATGTGAGCCCTGTTGCCGTAGAGGAATGGGGGAGGATGGCACAACCATGTAATGTAAGGGAAGGAAGAGGACCTGTGACATCACATGACCAGACTAAAGATGGGCGGAAAAAGGTACGTATACTGGGAATGATTATAAAACAAAATGTGGAAGGAGAAGGGGTCCCAAGGGAAGGACTGATTGGGGGAAGGCAAAAACAGAGCAAATAATCTTCCTTGTATCTACATTAAGGGCAACAAAGACCACCTTCCTGGGCTTTTTGGACAACTCGGGTCCAAGAGGCAAAGTGAGAGCCACGTTTCCATACAGGAACATTGCCAGCTACGCTTCTATACGTTGGCCTACTTTGTCTATATACTGTAAGTGTTCTGCATCCCAGATACATATCAACAACTGACAGGATACATAAGATTCTAGCTCAGTGTCAGTTTATTGCCCCAGCATAACGGCATCAGGACCATTGACCTAGACATGACCGGGGTTCGCCCCTACCTTCCTACCCTCCTACAGGGAACAGCGGCCCTGGAATGATACCGTATACAAGTTATAGAAAAGTGCAATGTATTTGAGAACACCAGGTACTATCAGGGGTGATAAGATAAGGCAGCCGGTAGATTAGATAAAATTGGGGAAGGTTTCCCATTCGCACTGATGACCTTCCAGAGAACTCGATCATGGCCATACCAAGGATGGGGCAATTATCAGGAGAGGCCTTATCAGGCAATAGAAGCGATACAGCTACAGATAACAATTTCACTTTTTTTTCTTTTCTAAGTGTTTAGCAACATAGAACATTTATTTACTTTTCCTTTACATGTGAATGTGATCCATTCGTTGTATATATTGATATATTGGTATCCATATATGCTAAAGCTGCACTCCGACTGCACCCCCCTTCCCACTACAAACCATACCCCCCCCCCCCCCTAGCTAATTACTGTTGCTGCAAAAAATCCTATT
>NW_017306760.1:103534-120050 GCF_000935625.1 Nanorana parkeri | reverse complement strand
CTGAAAGCCCCAAATACTTACTTAATGCCCCCCCTCCACCCCCTCTAACCCATCCTGCACACAGTTTTTTTTCTTACCCTCCCCTACGTCCGCCATCCAGGTCCCTCACTGCTTCCAGGCTAAACCAGTGCTGCAAATGTGCCTGTGCCGGTCGGTCCCCTTGCACTGAAAGAACCCCTCCACTGGACTGCCAATAGGAAGTGTCCACATGACACAAAGAAGGACCTCAGCTCATGCAAACAAAAGAGGAGCGAATACTGGAGCATCACATGACTGCAGCTCTGCAGCTTTTGAAATCAATACTTCTTTCCTATGATCCTCACCGCCACCTAGTGGTCATAATAAGGTATTTTCCCGAATGTTACATTCGAACGGGTGTGAAAATATGCAGAGAATGTTTTTGCCTCCATTCGCACAAAACGAATGTTCACAGAGATTCGCAGGGTGAACGGCTCCGCAAATTGTTTATAAATAGACCTCCTGAAGTTTTAAAACCATTTTTATGTTTACAAATATGTATGTAATGAAGGCAGCTGTGCTTGTCCACTCCTTAAACCTATTTTGCTGCAGTGAATAAGCTTTACTGTTCTCTCGCTCAGTGCAAGTCTATGGGGCAAGTCAGACTGATTGAAAGATTTACATTCCTAAGCTGCTATCTATACACACACACACACACACAATGTCTTTACAAACCCGCATATAACCTTGTAAAAGGTAGCAGTGACATCATCACTGTGCTGTACAGAGGGCAGAGCTGTTGGAGGGACCCAGCAGGCCCCACCCACTACAGGCTGCCTGCAGAAAACTACAGGAGGGGGCGGAGACAAGACCAGCCATCATGCACAAGGAGAAAGAGCAGCAGTGAGCGGTCTTTATTATAGGAAGTTCCAAGCGTCACACTGGATTACAGCACAGATCTGGAAGAAATACACAAAGCTCAGCGGGACTCAAGGAAGAATACATATGACTCTTGTAGGAGAACAATAATATTTGCCCACCCGGAGTTCAGCTTTAAAATGGCTGCATAGTAATTGTTGATGGAGCCCAAAGATCTTCATTGAGATAGCACCCCTGCTATAGAAGATGTGAGCTGTATGATAGTCATCGTGGTCCCTATAGAGGAAGTGATCTGTATGGCAGTCATTGGGGTCCCTATAGAGAATATGATCTGTACGGTAGTTATTGGGGTCCTTATTGAGGATGTGATCCGTATGGTAGTCACTGGGGTCCGCATGGAGACAGAGCAGGCAAGCACGTAGCAGGGGCGGGCTTGCATTCTTGTGAGTGTGCTTCTATTTTTATTTCCAAGTCCAGTGTGTTGCCATGTCCTGAGTCCAGTGCCTTACTAAGTCCTGAGTCCAGTGCCTTACTAAGTCCTGAGTCCAGTGTATTACTAAGTCCTGAGTCCAGTGCCTTACTAAGTCCTGAGACCAGTGCCTTACTAAGTCCTGAGTCCAGTGCCTTACTAAGTCCTGAGTCCAGTGCCTTACTAAGTCCTGAGTCCAGTGCCTTACTATGTCCCGGGTCCAGTGCCTTACTAAGTCCCGGGTCCAGTGCCTTACCAAGTCCTGAGTCCAGTGCCTTACTATGTCCCGGGTCCAGTGCCTTACTAAGTCCCGGGTCCAGTGCCTTACTAAGTCCCGGGTCCAGTGCCTTACCAAGTCCTGAGTCCAGTGCCTTACTATGTCCCGGGTCCAGTGCCTTACTAAGTCCCGGGTCCAGTGCCTTACTAAGTCCTGAGTCCAGTGCCTTATTAAGTCCTGAGTCCAGTGCCTTACTAAGTCCTGAGTCCAGTGCCTTACTAAGTCCTGAGTCCAGTGCCTTGCTAAGTCCTGAATCCAGTACCTTACTAAGTCCCGAGTCCAGTACCTTACTAAGTCCCGAGTCCAGCGCTCTGTTGGGGGTTACCACAACTTGGCAAATGTTGCCAAGGGGTCCCGGCCCTAGAAAGGTTGAGAACCACTGGTACAGAGGATGGTCCTGGTGAATTTCACCTGTATGTGGCCCCATCTGCACCCCTCTGAAGATGGTCTGGAACCTCTCGGCTGAACAGAGATATGTAAAAAAATAAACAAACTAAGCCTTTTCATCATAATTTGTATCAATAACTCGCCGACAATGTCCGATCGGTCCCCTTTAAGCACATACTTTTTAAAAAAAATTCCCTTCAGAAATGAGAACCCCAATTGCCGGAAAGCATTGCGATAACTGGGGCACGAATCTTGGCGTCTCCATCCGTATTTCTTATTAAAGCAGCGATGGAACGGTATTACGCGCCTCGCTGAGTCCCGGCGGAGCCCGGGACAGAATTAATCCTTTTCCGTAAAACAGTAGCCGGCCAATTATAGGGACAGCGAGCCGCAATCAGGGCGCCACTCACCTGAAGGCCTCGTTCATGGTTTGGTAGTTGAAGCGCTCGGGAGCTAATCCTATCAGCACCGCGTTGGGACCGTCGCTGGCGATTCCTGGGAGCAGAGAAAACGGAGAGAGGTCACCAGGAGAAGACTCGGCAGTAATTGAATTGTACGTTCAGCCTATCAGTCATGCTTCAGTACCGAGCCCAAGGTGCAAATTCTCATCAACGCCAAAGAGAACCTTTAATTCTCAGACCGGTATTAAAATTGTCTTTATAGGAGTCGGACCTTTTCCTCAGCTATCGCTCTAGAACAGTCTTCTCATTAGCAGGATGTTAATGCGCCCGCACCCCAAAGTGTCTAATGGTTTCATTGTCGAAAGACCAGGAAAAGTAGCGTGTTTTTGTTTTTATTACTAGAACTAAATTCCGCTTAAAATAATAATAAACGCAAAAAGAAAAAATCTGCATGTATTGTTTTTTTTTATATTTGGAGCCAATAAAGCATTGAAAATGCAATCAGTAGATTTTGGGCGCAATGCTCTGGCTCCTGCAGATTCTTCCTCCCGCCCCTGTTACTGAAAGTCCGTACCTTGGAATGGACACGGATGGGAGAAAGAATCTGCAGGAGCCAGAGCATTGCACTTGCCATCTACTGGTGGCGGTTGCATTGCTTTGCTGGCAAAAAATACAAAATGCACATTGTATTCCTTGAAGAACAGCAAGTCCCTCTGCCGTGGAAGCTTGTAGTCTTTTCACTCACAGATCCTGCGATTGGATGGCGTGGTTGTGTGGGTGGAGCCAGATTAAAGCGCACAAAACAAATAAATAGCAAAAGTCTGTGAGAAAAAGAGCCCCACCATTCAGGTAAATGTGTGTGTGTGTGTGGGGGGGGGGGCAAGATGGGGGGAGGCGCTGGTGATGTGACCAGGTTTCATGTTATACCCTGAATACGGGTGTAACTGAGGCAGAAATTCCAAAATGGCATCCAAACCCAAGAACTAAAATGTCACATTGTAGCCAAGCGGTCCCTAAGGCCTCATTCACACGAGGAACGTCCGGCATGTACAGCTCCGTGCACGGCCGTTGCGGGCAGCTCCCGGGAAGGACAGGTGCTGCGTGTGATAACGGTAGTACGCAGCCGCTGTCCTTCTCTATGGGACTACGCGGCCGTATGCCGCCATACGCTGACCTCAAGTGCAGGTCTCGGTAGGGTGCGGGTGTCCCGGCTCGGACGCAGACAGGATCGCAGAAAGGGCGGGTGAGCGTAGGGCGGCATATGGCCGCGTAGTCCCATAGAGAAGGACGGGGGCTGCGTACTAATCACACGCTGCACCTGTCCTTCCTGGGAGCTGCCCGATGCGGCCCTGCACGCAGCACGGAGCTCTACATGCCGGCCGCTTCTCGTGTGAATGAGGCCTAAATGTGGTGATCCTGTTAGTAGCATACTTCCTGTCCTAGGGTGACAACGCTCACTCATGGAGGAGCAAATATGTCACTCTAGGACAGGCAAATCCCAGGAGCCAGGTAGCCAATGCTCCTCAAACATGACAGTGGGCACCTAACGTTTGAGGTTTTCTCTCATTGTTCTCAACAGAGAAAATCCTTCTGCCTCTTTGACTGGACCGGTTGGCTCCAGAATTCCATATTCATTTATCTGTCCACCCCAGCTCAAGGATAGGAAAACGTGTTAACTGTACTTACCTCCATTTTACATTATTTTAACTTGGTGATCCTGCCAGTAACACATGTACTCTCCTAGGGTGACAACGTTCACTCACTATACTGTATGGCGGAGAGGAGTTGCCACTTCCTGTCTAAATACACTGAAACAATGGCAACAAGGCATTTCTCAGGGCGGGATGCATCATGGTGACAACAGTGGATCATGCCTGCGTAATGAGTGTTGCAGTATTGGAAGCCAATGTGACAGGGGGACACCACCGAAGTACAATTTAGAGATAGGACAAAGCATTGTCACCATATGACAGGAAGTGCCTGAACAAGGACCTTCATGGCAGGATCCCCAGGTATTATTATAATGTAGGGATTCACCGATTCTAGTATCGGTAACAGTGCCGATACCAAGTATTTGTGCAAGTACTTGTACTCGCCCAAATACTATTCCCGATACCAGAACTTCCAGTATCAGGAAGCCAGGCGACGAGTTATTACCTGCCCCCTGGCTTTTCTGATTGGACAGAAAGTCAGCTTCAAGCTTCCTTGTCACCTGGTGAGGAGATAGCATGGAGCTAGGTTCCTGGCCAATCAGGAAGCCGGGTGGAGTGTAATGACTCACCTCCCAGCTTCCTGATTGGACGTTAAGCTGGCCAATCAGGAAACCAGGCGGCGAGTCATTACCTGCACCCGGCTTCCTGATTGGCCAGAAAGCTGGCTCCATACTTTATCATCACCTGGTGACGAGGGTGTATGGTGCCGGCTAATCAGTTACACGCCACCCGGCTTCCTTATCGGGACCTCCAGTAACGGTATTCGGCGAGTACCATAAAGAAAAATATCAGTACTTGTACTCGATACCCAAAAAACGGTATCAGTGCATCCCTATTATAATAAAAGTTCCAGATTTGACAACACTGAAAATGACTTTTGAAATGACATGAACATGTTAAAGAGTATTAGTAGCTGGGTTCACATATCCTTTGAAAAATAACCTGATTAAATTTTTATTAGGGATGCACCGATATATCAGCCGGCGAAACATATCGGCCGAAAATGGCACTTTTGGCATAATGCCGAAAGTGCCATTTTCTGGCCGATACAGCGGCGCATCCGTTCTTTCTCTCCTCCCCGCTGGGCGCTGCTCTGTGTCCCAGCGGGGAGGAGAGAAACTGTCACAGGAGGCCGAGCTCTGCGGGAGGAGAGGGCTGTAAGCGGCCAGCATCTCTCCTCCTACACAGCTCAGCCTCCTGTCACAGTGGGCGGAGACAGCAATTAGGAAGTGATCTACATCACTTCCTGTTCATTCATGATTGTGGTTATAGTAAACATACTCTGTCCTCATGTTATCAATGATCAGGAACACTCAGTATAGAGGATTCCTGTTCATTGATGACAGGGGCTGCAGAAAAAGAGATAGAAAAAGGATTGAGAACACAGAGTCCTCTATTTTAAAAGGGAAATATCAGGAGTCTGTTTAGACCCCCCAATATTTCCCCGAAGCCCCTAAAAGTAAAGTAATTTTTTTTTTAAATGTAATAAAAATAAATATAAAAAAATGTAAAAGTTCATAAAAAAAATAATAAAATGTTTGAAAAAGTTGAAATAAAAACTTTTCCGGTTTCGGCCTGACTTTTGTTATTTCAATGAATTTTCATTTTGGTGCACCTCTAATTGTTATTGGTGGCTGACAAACGTTCTTTATATTTTATTATTTCTATTTTTTTAAATTGTGTTGTTTAAAAGCTGTATGTCTCTCTGTGTGCACAGAAACAGCTGAGGCCTGTTTGCTAACGAACCTCATGTTATCACCGTGTCATAGCGGTCATGTGATTACATGGTCAATGCTGATTGGTTCCCGATCATTAGTGTGGACCTGAGCTGTCACCTGTGCCATCTGTCAAATGTGGAATGCATATGAACCTTCCCTTGGCACCAGGACCTGCACCTGGGTACATGAAACCAATAACTAGGATATATCCCGGGTCCAATACCTTCAAAGTCGGGCAGAGCGCTATCATGCACCAACAGCATGGGGCGGACGTTCTTCTGCTCCACCAAATTCCGTGCTGCAGTCAGAGAGGTGAAGATCTCATCCTCGCTGATGTCGAATTGCAGCTTCCTCAGCCTTTCCAGAAGGGTCCTCTTACTCTCCTTGGTGGTATTTGTCACAAAGCGTATGGCCAGAGGAGAGCTACGTAACCTGAAGCAAGAAACAAAAAAGGGGCGATAGAGGAAAAGGTGTTCTACAGCTCAGCAGAGAAAACTACACTTAGAGCAGGGGTGGGCAAACTCCGGGCCCCCAGCTGTGGTGAAAATATAAATCCCATCATGCATCTGTTTCCGGGAGTCATGCCTGTGAGAATCTTGCAATGCCTCATGGGACTTGTAGTTACACCGCAGCTGGAGGGCAGGAGTTTGCCCACACCTGATATAGAGGGAATTTATTCTCCAATACAAAATAGTGAAAAAATATAAAATATATCTATACACATATGTATCTATCTTTCTATCTATCTCTATCACACTCTCTCTCTCACACAATCTATCTATCTATCTATCTATCTATCTATCTATCTATCTATCTATCTATCTATCTATCTATCTATCACACTCTCTCTATCTATCTATCACAATCTCTCTCACACTATCTATCTCTCTCTCTCACGCTATCTATCTCTCTCTATCTATCTATCGCTCTCAGAGAGGTTGCTCCACCACCTCTGTATATTGGTTTGTATACAATCTGTATTTGCTGTCACATTGTAATGCACATTTGCTCAGATTGTTCACTTTTTAATGCCAGGTACTCTCACCTCCTGAGAGCTTCCTGAGCTCCCGGGATAGCCGTGTCCTCAATATGCAGAGTGCCACTAAGATCCACCAGTACGGCCTTCATAGCTCGTCGAGCCGCCATCCTGACCCGATCTGGTGAAAAAGAAGTTTATACTTTGAGCTCATCGTACAGCGGTGGAACACTTTCATTAAAGTGACACTAAACTCCGGAGTTGAATCTTAAAAATACATTCAAGTCCCTCAACTATTACCGAAAATGTCTCTTATTTGTGTATCGCTCGGCTGTAGATCCTCCAATCATCTCTGAATTGGTGCCGACACTGTCCTTCCTTCTGGAGGGGGGCTACTTTTGTTCCCCATGGTCCCTGTGTGTGTGTTGTGAAGTAGTCACCGCTCCAAGCTCACTCCTGTGATGGACTACAATCCCAATACAAATTAGGGGCAGTCAGACTGGGGAAGAAAGGGCTAGATCAGGGCTGAGCAACTCCAGCTGTGCTTTAAACTACAAATTCCATAATCCCTCTGCCTCTGGTGAAACTTGGTACACAGAGAAGGTTAGGCTGCTGTCACACTGCAGACTGGGATGGCAGAGTCAGATAACTGGGCCACTGTAATCACCACTGATAAGCTAATCTGACTTCAGATGACCCAAGGTGCTGACACAGTGAGAGGTGCGAGACCCTTGTCACCAGTCGCAGGTCAGATTGTCTGTGTCACTGCGGAGCGTGGAGTCTGTTCTGGAATTTATAGAAAAGTTCGGCATATTTGGACAATTTATGGCAATCCAATAAGGGACATCAAGGCCACAAAGCAAAACCAATGACAACTGTTCCGTCACATGTCAGCCTTCCCCTTCACGAAAGCCAAATCTGGTTGAGCGTATTGAGCAATTTGCCCCAGTGCACCCTGGGAACATGAGCTCAAAAAACCGCCATTTGATGGCCATGTATAGCAAGCCTAAGTCAGATGGGCTTCTTACCCCAATGTGTCGCTTCTGAGTTCTGGGCAGAGGGAATCGCTGCCAAGGGAGCGGCACCAAGCCAGTTTGCGAAGGGCTCACTGCAATACAATAGGTAAGACCAGCCTTAAAGTACATGCTACACAGCTTGGATGGAGCAATGCTCCCTGCCGGCTATTGTATTTAGACAGTCGCCCCCCCAAAACAGTGACTTAATCTGATTGGACCGACAGTGCCATCTGGTTGGTGCCAACGAGGCCATCCATGGCTCAAATTTTGCCCAATTCAGCAGGAATGCTGAGTGTGTATTGGCAGTAATGATATCACAGGTGTGCAGGAACTGTCTAGAATGAGAGGACCAGGATGTCCAAACCAGCTGCTTCCTGACCACCTTTTCTATGGACCTCAACCCTTTTGTTATATTTTTATCCCACTATAAATGTGCTTTGGAGAACAAAAAACAAGCAAAGGATGCAAAGAATACACAAAAACACAGGTTATGCATCTATGGGTTCACGTCTGCTTCTTCTAACACCATTACCCTAGATGTCGGCTCTCAAAAACTTTATATAATGGCCTTAAAGTGTATCCAAACTTAAGAACGAAAGTAATTGCACCTCACCAGTCCTTAGATTTTATGGCTGCACCAGTTTTCTTTTTTCTTGCCATTATTCCTTTATTTGCACCTGGTGATCCTCCCAGTAGCACACTTACTGTCCTAGGGTGACAACGCTCACTCATCATACTGTATGGCATACAGCTGGCACCTAACATTTGAGGTTTTCTCTAATTGTTCTCAATGGAGCTGGTGCTCCATTGAGCACTGGCTCAATTTAGCTGGCCAGTGGAGTCACTAGGGGGACGTGGGAGGTGCGACCCGCACATGGGTGACACCATTGGAGGGGGGACACCAAAATGACTGATAGTCATTTTAGTGTCAACCCCTCTGAAAAGCTGGGCACTCAGTCATGGACCGAGAGTCCGACAGTTGCTCTAAAGAGAGAGGAGGGGACCCGGCGACATACCTTATCCCGCCGGGTGAATGTCCTCTCCTCTCTCTGCCGTCGTCCATCACCAAGATGGCCGCCGGCGGGTAACAGCGTGTGACGTCATCACGTGCTTGCACAATTACATCACTCGCATAGGGAGGGGGGTTCTGTTATTTGTAGTTGCCCGCTGAGTTGATAACAACGCTTGGGATGTCAATGCATAACCGGCAGAGAGCACAGGAAGTTCTCAGCTCACTGAATTCCTGGCAGGATCAACGGCTATATTTTGCATTGATTACAGATAGACAAGATAACTAAAAGCTATCAATTGAATTATCAGGACCCCAATAAGAGAAGTACATGATAACATTGTTTCCTGGGGCATCATGGCAGCACACTATGAAACCTAATCCATAGTGTGCTGCCATTGATGCGCCAGGAAAGGAAATTACGGAAGGTAAGAATAACATTTCCCGTTGTTCTGCAGTACTAAACACACTTCCTGTCCTAATGTGACAACGCAGCTCCTCCAAAGATACAGTGAGTGAGCGTTGTCACCCTAGGACAGGAAGTGCGTTACTGGCAGGATCACCAGGTGAGAGTAAAAGGAAAATATACATCCAATGCAGCCACCATGCCCAAGGACTGGTAAGCTTCTATACATTTCTCTTCTGTTCTTGGGTTTCAATAGACTTTATCTCCTGCTTCTAAGAGGAAACAGTTAAACTCTCTGAGGCATCGGGCTTTATCAAGACAATCTCAGATCTCTGGGCCTTATCTACGAGGCATTAACATTACCTGCTGGGAGAAGTTGGAGTTTCAAGGCTAAAAACGTTTCCTGGAAAGAAAGTGTCCTTGAGTGAGTGCAAACGAAAGGTGAAGTGGACCACACCTACGGCCCAGCAGCGAGATGATCACATCTTGGCAATTTAAAGGGTTCGGACTGAACGTCAAGAGGATCCCCCCGAAAAACAGGAATTTTTGTCTTGTCTGTAATATCCGTTGCTTGGGGTACATCACAGGACACAGGGAGCCAATTATGGAAAGGATGGGTTATACAACTACCTTCAGGTGATTGGACGCTGGCAAAATCAGTCAAAGTTGGTAGGACAGGCCTGTTGACCTCTGCCCACTCCCAGCTGTACTTAGTTCCCCAATAAGCAGTACAGAGTGGTGGACCAAAAGCAGTCCAAGGGAGGGGGCGGGCAACACAACAAACCAATGGCTAACAGGCCCACGGGACAACACCTCCAACAGGGAGCAGAGGAATATAACACAGACAAGGCAATATTTAAACACCATCAAAAGTGCAGCACCAAAGTTGCTCCAGAGCCTGTAGGGTACTGGGGCTACCACCGGGGCACCTATGGGGGCTGACTGAGGCTTACCTCGAGGAGAATCAGGAGGTCCATCACTGGAGCACACCAGCAAAATACTGAGGCACGCTGGGAGTAGGACGGTTTACACAACGTTGGATGATCTGCCAATCACCTGAAGGCAGCGGCATAACCCGTCCATTGAAGAATAACCTCTAAGACCCCGTTCACATTGAGCGATTTATCGCGCGGTAATTCCCGCGATATCGCGCTCCAATGCAATCCAATGGGGCAAAGGGTCCTGCTGTCGCGGGTCGTGTGTCGCTACAGCAGGACCCTTTTTGGAGCGGATTTAGCCGCGATTCAAGCTTGCTCAATGCAAGCTTGAACGCGTCAAATCTCGCGATGTCGCGCAATATGCAAATCGCGCGACAAACGCGCGACTTGCATATCGCGCAGTGGGAACGGGGCCTCATAGGTGGCTCTCCAGCCCTTCTTATTCAACTTGGATGCTGGATGTGAGATCATTCCCAAATGTTCCTGTCCACCTGGGAATTTTGGGTGTTCCAGCTCCTGTTATTTTCTCCATAATATAAAATAAAAGAATCCAGCAAGGATAGTGATAGCTGCTGCCTGTTGATCTCGGGGTGTGCGGCTTTTCTCTCTGTCCTTTCTTCACTCCCCGAGATTTTCAGATCAAATATATTTTTGATAAGAGGCTACATGCATGGTGACGGTGATGTTCCTTAGTCTGGCTCTCTCGTAGGGATTATGTGTGCGCATTGATTTTTCTGTTTGATGTTATTGCCCTTTGTTTTGTATAGTTATATTCAATTATTTTGTATATATGTTTTATTCATTCATTTATTTATTATTGTTTTATTGTATATAAGTTCGTGTTTGTAAGATTTTCAATAAACAAAATTAGCCCCTCATAATGGGGTAAGCAGGTGTACAGGCCTGGGAACTCAGCACAGGGATGGTAGGAGCTCCTCATAATGGGCACATCAGGTGGGACCTGGGAACTCATCATCAGGTTTGTATTTTCCTGCATTAAGGTAACCTACAATGTGAATGGGCCCTCAAAGGATAATCTCCAGAAATAAATGTTCCCTCCTCTTTCCATCTGTCAATGCTTCACCTTCTGACGCAGTCCTGGAAGTCAGCAATTGGTTTTTACATAGAAATGAGATCAATGGAGGCCTCTTTGTGCACCCTGCAGCCCCATCGAGTCCTGCCAACCTGTTATTTGATATGAGAAGAAGTCAACAATACCACACGGCATTTCCAGAATGGCGCACAGCGGCTTTCTTTTCTGAAGTGTAGAGGAGAGGACATTTATTTGGTAGGATTAAACCAGAACGTACACCCCGGATAGACAGGTGCTCTTGTAACAATGGACCCCCTGCTGCTCGGTTCCTCCATCAAGGGAAGGATGCCAAATCCCCTGTAAGCTATGTGTCACATGGTACTGGAGCTTACACAGGGATGACGTCTTCTTATCATTCCTCATATGACAGTGAATGGGAGGAAAGCCTGGTCATGTGACCTGTCAAAGACACATGACCAGGCTTTTCTCCAATACCCGGGCTCTCTCTCTGCTGCATTACAGAGAACTCCATGGGGCGTTCAGCCTGCATTTTATGAATGGGCTGTAAAATGTGTGTGCAACATAACAGAGTATCTGCTCTCCTTTATTATACAGGATTTATATAGCACCACTTTACAAAATTAAAGGGGGCAGTACACTTACAATACAATAAAAGCCGCTCCTGTTATAAATCATCATCTTAGTTTGCTAAAGCACTTTGTATTATCAAAGATCGACATTTTTAAACACTTTTTTTTTTTCATCCTTTGTTACATTTTAGTGCTGCTGGTCTCCTTCAGCCTCCTTGCAGCCACTTCCTGTCTACAGTCACTCCAATGCCTGCGTGACATTTGAAAGGGGTCGAGTTTGCTGATGGTGACAACAGCGGACCTATAGTGTGTAATGTGTGTCAAAACAGCCACCTGTAGTCTCCGTTCATATGACAGGGTGACAACGCAGGAGCACAGTTGGAAGACAGGGACAGAGCGTTGTCATCTTATAACAGGAAGTGCCTGAACAAGGATCTTCGTGGCAGGATCACCAGGGATTATTTTAATGAAAGCTGAAAGCTTTTTATGAGAATCCAGCGATTGGGAATACATATGCAATTAGAAAACGCTGCAGAAAAATGCAGCAAACAGGCGTCAGATTGGTATTTATTGACTGGCAGTGAATTTGCCCAATCAGAGTGAGATGTGTATTGGCTGACCTCAGTGATCTGCAGATTTCATGAATAATAATACAACTACATGCAGGTCACACAGCTCAGAAGAATGCACAGCACACACAAAGCCAAACAGCCATAAGAACAATATAATATCTGTGATCAGCAATGGTGCAGCTAACGCTTTGCTCTCGGTGACAACACTGCATTCAATCCAATGCTCAGCTCTGACCTACCTTAGCCCTTGCAGCAATACAACCCCTGTGCTGATTGTCCTTTGATGCCCCAGGTAAGCCTGTTGGATCCTCCTTCTGTTTTAGCCTATATTTATCTCAGAAGAAATCAGGCACTTAGCGGAACAGCCTATTTCTATGAAGGACCCCGGGTCCTCAATGGGGGAAGTAGCAGCCACCGTGCGTTCCAAGCCTCCATCTAGTCATACACGGGCAGCCGAATGCGGAAGTGAGCGTGGAACGCACGTGTTGGCTGAAGGTGTCAGCTGTCTTCTGCCTGTTACAGGGTGACAGCGAGTGAAGTTCTGCAAGTACATAGAGGACACGTCTGGGTACGATTAACTTATCATGAATGATGCTGAAGTTAGCTCCTTATTCGCCTGCTGTAGATTGCTTCTTATTCAAATGCAGAACCTTTTCACACAGATTCTAATCTTATTCAGTTACTTATCTATGAATGTGATTATTTACTCCACAACCATCTGCAAAGTTTATACTACAATAATTTATTTGTATTTCAATGGGAAATTCTGAATAAGGAGCCAATCGATTCTTCGGCCTCATTCACAGGAGTAACGGCCGGCGCGTACAGCTCCGTGCACGGCCGTTGCGGGCAGCTCCCAGGAAGGACAGGTGTTGCGTGTGATTAGTACGCAGCCCCTGTCCTTCTCTATGGGACTATGCGGCCGTACGCTGACCCAACCTGCACGTCCGCGCGGGTGTCCGTAATCGTACTCTGACAAGATGGATCCTGTCTGTGTCCGCGCCGGGACACCCGCACCCGTACGGACGTGCACTTTGGGTGAGCGTAGGTCGGCGTACGGCCGCGTACTCCCATAGAGAAGGACGGGGGCTGCGTACTAATCATATGGAGCACCTCTCCTTCCTGGGAGCTGCCCGCAACGGCCGTGCACGGAGCTGTACATGCCGGCCTTTTCTCGTGTAAATGAGGCCTTCTGCAAAAACCATCTTGGCTCACCCAAATTTGGCTTGTTTTATGATAACTGGGCATCCCTCTATATGAAAAAGATCGATTTGGCATGAGCCAAATAAGATTTCTCCTACAATATGGCACAAACTTGGCACCCTGACTGCCAAGCATTTCCATAGGAAATTCTGGGTAAGTAACTAAGCTCTTCCTTTATGTAAACCATCTTGGCTCACCCAAATTGAGGGATGCCCAATTAGTATAAAACAATTGAAAAAGGCCATGGTAGAACTGCAACAACTAATCGATGAGAATAGTTGGCAACTATTCTCATTATCGGTTAGTAAGGAGAGAGATATTTTTTTTAATGCAACCAATCGAATAGTTGAAAAAAATAATCGGGCAACTAATCGATTATGAAAATAATGGTTAGCTGCAGCCCTAGTGAAATGTACATTATTTGTCAGTTTTTGTTAACCTAAGCTTCTTTTATTTCGGCTTTTGCAGTTTACCGCTGACCTTTGTACCATTCCAGGTTATTCAGTGGACTTGAACTGCTTACATTTCAATGAAAACTGAAAAAAATGGGAGTGTTGCAAAACTTTTGACTGGTAGTGTATGCTAAATGCTCATATAATCTGCATGCAACCACGCATTTCATAGTTCTGGCTTAGGCGTGACGATATGCCAGACTGTTCGCCATCACCAAACAGCATCAAATGTCAATTCACCAAACCATGGTGAATTTTTTTTTTTTTTTTTAACTACCACGTGTTTTCCAGTCAGGGTCTGTCCACTAAGGTTGTGCAAGGGCTTGGTGCGAAGCCACTCCACTGGACTTTACTCAAACCCGTGCAAAATGGTCATGGATGCACCCCCTTTCCCGCCCTGTGCTTGTGGCATTTCCCATTCCTTTGTGATGTGTAATGGTAGGGCGGGGAATGCCCCTGCTATAAATGACTGAGCCGGGAGGGGGGTACATCACTGACAAATTTGCGTGGGTTTGGGTGAACTGCGGCACCAAGCCCCTGCACATCACCGCTGTGCATGTCTATCCGCAGGCTTTAACGTTTTATGTGCCTTTACACTCATTGCATTAAACTCTCATTTTTTTTAAAGTAATGAATCCAGGTCCAACAAATGTACATTGAAGGGGATTTATCAACACTGGAGCAACCAAAATCTGGAGCAGCTGTGCATGGCAACCAATCAGCTTCTCTCTTTCATTTTCAAATCTTAGCTGAACAAACTGAAGAGAGAAGCTGATTGGTTGCCATGCACAGCTGCTCCAGATTTTGTCTGCTCCAGTTTTGATAAATTCCCCCCCATTGTCCAGCAAAGTATTCCTTAACATTTTTGCCCAGACACTTACAATCAACAGCTGAGGAACTGAAAGGCAAGGATCTCCCTACGTCTGCTGCATCTGTTCTGTAAATCTGTGCTTCTTCCAACTCTTCTGACGCTTTTTGATCATTACCGCACCAACCAATAGAGGAACAGCTCCAATATGCAGCCGTGCCTCTACCAAGATGGCCACCTCCAAAGAGAGACTTAATCCAGAACAACAGGAAACAGGGACCCCGGCACTCCAATGTTAGTTCAAATACAAAGTATTTTTATTGTAGAAAAAACTACATGTCACAAACATTGTGGCAACTTTTGTGACATGTAGTTTTTTTTTCTACAATATAAAGACTTTGTATTTGAACTAACATTGGAGTGCCGGTGTCCCTGTTTCCTGCCGTTACATGACGGTTGCCGTCCGTCGACCACCGCAGCACCCAGATTCTTTCATTGGAGACAATCGGTCAGGAGTGCGATGGGTTCATGGATCTAGTCAATCCAGAACAAGGCATAAGTCAGTGATGGGAAAAAGACCAGCTGCAGGGACAGCCTAGGCCAGTGGTGGCGAACCTTGGCACTCCAGCTATGCCAAAACTACAAATCCCAACATGCATCTGCCTCTGGGAGTTGTATGTGGCTGTCAGAGCCTTGCAAAGCTTCATGGGACTTGTAGTTCCAAAACAGCTGGAGTGCCAAGGTTCGCCATCACTGGCCTAGGCAATACTAGTGACTAGGCCCAGGGGTGGGTCATGCCTGTCAGTCTTGCAGTGCCTCATGGGACTTGTAGTTCCCAGAACAGCTGGAAGGCCGGAGTTCGCCACCCCATGGCTAGGCCTTTGCTTGCCATTTTTTGAGCACAGCATCCACAATACAGGTTCTCTTAAAAAAAGGACCCCCTGTAACCCCCTAGGCTGAAGGCTTGCAACAGTAAAACAGCTATGATGTGAAAAAACGATAATTCCACACAATATGTATGTCTGTAAAGGAACCTTTTGATGAGAAGATAAAATAAGCAACGGCATTAACCTGAAGAAACAAACAGTCCTGTAAACTGACCCCACGGTCCCTCTGACAAGTTTTATTGAAAAACGACACAGACACTGCTAGAGAGATCACAGGGCTTACACTGGCGAAATATATCATTCAGGTCAATGTCACACCGAGGAGGTCGCGGCAGATGTATGAACGCTTGTTCCTGCCTCAACGGCTTGTAAACTTTTCCCACATTGGTAGCTGCAGTGTGCGTTCTGCGATAGTTGTGACACGGTATGCAAAGAGGGTGGGGCTTGAAAAAGAAAGGGCGGGGCTTAACACTAGCACACGCTGCCGTGTGATCTTTTTTGTGTGCTCAGGAAGCTTTATTAGGACATTCCGTGAATGCAAGATGGGTGGATGGGATCCTCTGGTGCTGGAAGTATGGGTGGAAGGTCCTAAGTTTCTATAAGATGTACAAATCATACTAAAGGCAGGTTTGGAAGTGATATGGTTAACGATTGGTGCATTTGAATGGTTTATGTAATATACTGAAGATTTGGGGCTGTTCACATGAATGCTTTGATCCATATCGTAGTAGAGAACCTCATGTAAACGCACTACGACATAAGGAAATGCTCCTTGGGTAGGGGTGTCCATTGGGTCCAAGTCATTGAAATCTGTGGAGTGGATAC
>NW_017306760.1:71337-103485 GCF_000935625.1 Nanorana parkeri | reverse complement strand
GTGTGGTGTCTCTTCTCAGTCTTCATACATAGTAAACGTTCATCCGGTCCAGTTGGTCTTTTGGTCATGTGCTTCCCTCATTTCTACTCGGTATACCTTTAACCGAACAACAGAAGTAGCACGATCGATACCGAGTTCACAATTATCAGCGGAACTGCAAAGACAAAAAAAAGGATTCCACCATTTAGTGACCCGTGATCTAGGTGGCTGTACAGCCAGTGTGGGTCGGACTGCGGACCGGACAGAACCGCCATTCGGCCCATGGTCCACCATTTAGTGACCCGTGCTACATAGCATGGTTCCATCTTTTCCAGCATAGAGACAAATTCTCCATTGAGATTATCGTCACAGCTCTTATGGTAGACATTTTTGTATGCGGTTAAACCAGTTTTACTCCAATCACAAGGCTGTCCTCATGTCATTTAAGTAAACAACTGTCTATTGAGTTTACTAAATGAACAAGGTGTAAACAAGGTGATCAACAAGCTGGTTTAAACCAAGCTTTTCTAGAATTTAACATTTTATATTTCATGCAGTTATGCCGCATATACACAAATTTGCTCTCATTTTAGTTCTTTTTTATTCACTTGTGCTGCAGCTAAAACACCCAGTGCCAGGAGCGTGTTGGAGAGTCAGACAGCTGCTCTTACACACAACAAAGGGTCCCGGGTTCTGCAGCGGTGCAATGCCCACCTGCAAGCTGCTCAAATCAACTCATGTTCCCTAAGCAACGTTGTTGATTGGAGAACTGTGCAGGAGGGAATTTTGGACCACTGCACTGTGCTTATGAGCAGCTGTCAGACTCCACAGTGTGCTACCAGCACAGGGGAATTCACCTCTTCTGCATCACATAGCAGGTTATGCGGCTCCTAAGGGCAGATCCAGCTTTCTAATTAGACGGCCGTTCGCTGCTGGCTAGGGCCCTGAGAGGCCCCAGTGATCGGCCGTCTAATATGCTCTCCTATGTCTGAGGTACTGGCGCCAATGCTAGAGACTCGTGCGCCTCACATACCTTGTCAGTCGTTGATGTCACTGCACCTGCGCAGCTCCTCGTCTTGTCCTCCGTGCGCTTGCGCGGCAGCAGATGACAGCGTCTTAGCTCTTTTCTGCGCCAGCGTGCCCATCAGTGAACTTTGAAGTGGTACGGCGGACCTGGGCTCGCGTGCCAGCAGAAACAGCCCCGCGTGCCCGTTCTGGCACACGTGCCACAGGTTTGCCACCGCTGCTCTAGGTCATAGTGTATGTCTGTGTATAATAAAAAATAAACATATGCACATTTTCCCATGTTTTGTCTCTTTACTAGTGCTGCAAAAACCTGGTAATCCTGCGAGAAATCCAGTGAGCGCCTAACGTCCTGTAGTGAGCTAACAGTGCAGAACACCTCCCCCCGCCCCTCATTCAGGGATGACCAGTTATTTGTGGCAGCCTGGAACACTTACCAAAGTTTGTCCTTTTAGATCCGGTCACTGTACTCCCTGCAGGAGGTAACCCACAGGCCTGGTGGTTCATGGAGGAGGTTTATGAGCACCTCATGAGATGCATGTCTTGCAATGCTTGCTCTTATAACAAAATGGATGCCAGGTACAACCCTTGTATACCCCTTCGTGGGTCACAGGTTGCAAACGTTATGGAAAAAAAACAAAAAACGGATGTCAACTGACCATCAGGTTACACTGGTCCCGGTCAGTCAAAACGGAGAGATGATCCGTCTCAAATTGCGGACCTCAACTGACACTGAGGTTTCCTGATGTAAACTGATGACCATCCGCACTGCCATAGAGATGCATTGTAGCTCATATTCTATCTGCAAACGGTGGGTTGGAAATCCGACAACCTAAACGCTTGTGTGAAAGGGGCTTAAATGTCCTCCCGTGACACAAAAGAGAACAAACGGCAAAACATTTTTTGCCCATAGTTCTCTTTTAAACTCTAACAGAGAAAAGTTGCTTTGTAGATGCAGACATGGCCCATGCGTGGGGGTTACACAGCAGATGTCGAGAGAGACCTGCACCGAAGAGACCCAGACACATCAAGTCCTCTCTGTTTCTGCGATTTGAGCCCTGCCAATAATGAAGAATATCACCACTGCGGGGAGTGACGGTTCATCCAGAGCGCCCGTCCTGTATGTCAATAATAAGACATCCACTGACATATACAGCCAACCCCGTCATGTCATTGTCTACTATGGAGTGTCTTTCAGTCAGTAATGTTCCCATCACTCCCAACATCTACTTCACAAAAACCTATATGGACAATATACTGTACAGTCTATTTATATAGTACTACATACACATAAATCTAAAATTCATTTTCTTGAATGGTAAATTATAATAGCTTTTTAATACAGCAATTAGATGATCCAATTTAGGGGGTGGCTAGATGTTACCAATTACAACAGATGATAATGACATCCGCCTTCTCATTAAATGCTGAATGTTTTTCTCATTAAACAATGTACATTACCATCTCGTTTTTTTTCTTACCATCTTTGCTTAAAAAGGTCATTTAATATTTAATATGCTAAGTGGATTCATTTTCATAATTATTTGCCAGAACCCCCGAATATATAATGAGAGGACACTTCCTGTCAATGTTGAGGATTCTTATACACCAAAGGAAAAAATAGTAATCCCTTTACACTGCTAGAACTATAAATCAGAGAGAACATTAAAGTGACACTAAACACAGGAGGTAAATCTCAAAAATACATTACAGTCAAAAGTCCACCCCCTCCCCCACAGTGCTAATGTAAGGACTTACCTTAAATGATGTCTCTTAATCCGATCATCTTCTTTCCTGTCCTTTTCAGCTGTCCCTCTAGCGCTGGTGCGGGTCTCTGATGCAGCGCCGACTCCTCTAGCGTCCCACGGAGTCTGTGCAGGTGCACGCTGTTCCATATACTTACCTTGCGTCTCTCAAACATCTGAACTGCGCATGCGCCCGCCCCAAGATGCTTTGTGGCCGCCCGAGAAATTTTCAGATGTTTGGATGGGAGCGCGCGGCGGAGACACAGGTAAGTATTAACCCTTTGAAAAGGTTTTGCATATTTCTACTGCTTGCTAGCCCTAGATATATGCAAAAACATGCAGAGGGTTTAATAACCAATAACTATTAACAACAATGTATCTTATTTGTGTATCACTCGGCTGTAGATCCTCCAATCATCTCTGAATTGGTGCTGACACTGTCCTTCCTTCTGGAGGGGGGCTACTCTTGTTCCCCATGGTCCCTGTGTGTGTTGTAAAGTAGTCACCGCTCCAAGCTCGCTCCTGTGATACTGTAGATCACAATGTTTGATTTGCCCTCACTCTCCATTGTTACCGGTAGGGTTGCACCAAAATTTCAGCCGAAAATGATACTATTGGCAAAATGCTGATAGTAGCAAAACAACTGCAAATGCCGTGCATGCCGAGCTTCTCTCCTCTCCGCTGGGTGCTGGTCTGAGTCCCCTCCGTTGCCCGCTGGTTTCCCCTGCCTGTGTTGGCAGAGGTAGCGGGGATCTGAGGGGACACAGACCGGCACCCAGCAGGAAGAGAAGCTGAGCAGGGAGGGACGGGGAGGAGAGAGCTGATGCCTGATGAAGTGACCCTGAGTGGCCCCGGAACGTTGCTTTATGACGAGATGCGTGTACATCAATAAATTGACCACTCGTTGAAGATTTTACTTTGGTGTGCTGGGGATATACTTTACTATTTGGATTTAAAGTGGCGCCATCTACTATCACTGCAGCACCCACTTTCAAAAGGGACATACCAGTAAGGAGTGCGGTGGAAACCTCTTGGGGGAGGAGAGAGCTGTCACAGGAGGGCGATGCGGAGGAGAGCTCAAGCTCCTGTGACAGGAGGAGGAGGAGTCAGGATGAAGAACGGAGTACAAGAGCTCAGCGATCAGAGTGTTTCTAGATAACTGAAGACATAGTGGGGGGAATTTATCAGAACTGGAGCAGACAAAATCTGGAGCAGCTGTGCACAGCAACCAATCAGCTTCTCCAGTTTGTTCAGTTAAGATTTGAAAATGAAAGAGAAGCCGATTGGTTGCCTTGCACAGCTGCTCCAGATTTTGTCTGCTCCAGTTTTGATCAATTCCCTTCAGTGTGATTGCTGTGTCTCCAATTATGAATGAACAAGAAGTGCTCTACATCACTTCCTGTTCATTCATGATTGTGGACATAGTAACTCTATCACAGTTTATGAATGAACAGGAACACTCAGTATAGAGGCTTCCTATTCATTCATAACAGGGTCTGCAGAAAAAGAGATGGTGGAGATATCAAGGATCTGTTTAGACCCTCATATTTCCCAGAGCCCCCGGCAGTAAAAACAAAAAATAATAATTAAAAAAAATTCCAAAATAATTTTAAAAAATGTCCTAAATTATGGGGAAAAAAAAGTTGCTCTCAGTTTGGGCCTGACAAAATGTAAAAATTTCGGTCCATCCCTAGCTACCAGGACAGAACATTAGAGGTTCTAACCTTTCCCCGCTCCATCTAAAACCTGAAAAAGGTTGAAGCTAGAGTTCCACTTTAAGTGTCAATATCTTTACATATACATTCGTTCTGATGATACAAAATGAAGAAGAATAATTACCTCTCATCACCGTCCGCACTGAGCGCACCAGGTTCATCATCTGCGACTTGACCCCCGGCTCCTCACCAAAACCACCGATTCCCTGGTCCGCTCCCCAACCAACTGCGTCAGAGGAAGGAAGAGACACAAAACATGGTGAGAGGAAAGTACAGGACTGAGTATGAACACATGACACAGACAGACCAATGATGGAGAAGTATAGGCATTACACTTTAGCGCTATGGTGACAGCACAGACACCGAATCGGCGTCAATGTGACCACCGGCATGGTCTAGTGGTCTACATGGACCCGGCCTGATGGAGGTTTATGGCAGATGAGCTTTAATCACACGTAATTAACACAACGTATTGGTGTGACCAAGACCTGAGAGAATTCGGAAATCACACAAGTCACAGCAAACCAGCGCGCACAGCAATGGACACGACGTGGACTAAGACAAGTCACTGGGATGTCAGGATGATGTGGACTATACGGTCTTCATTAGGATTTCTAGAGATGATGTGTCCTGTATGACAGTCATTATGCTCTCTACAGATGATGTGTGGCAGTCATTAGGGTCCTTATAGAGAATGTGGTCTATATGACTGCCATGGTGGCCCCTGTGGCTGCCACTGATGTCCCCATAGACAATCTGGTCTGTATGGCAGCCACTGGGGTCTATATAGATGATGTGGTCTGTATGACAATCAGTGGGGTCCCCATAGACAATGTGAGCTGTATGGTAGTCATTGTGGTCCCTATAAACTATGTGAGCTGTATGGCAGTCATTGGGGTCCCTATATAGAGGATGTGATCTGTAAGGCAGTCATTGGGGTCTCTATTAGAGGATGTGGCCAATATGGCAGTCATTGCGGCCTGTATGGCAGTCAGTGTGGTCCCTATAGAGGATGTGATCTGTATGGTAGTCATTGGGGGTCCTAGAGGATGGGAGCTGTAGGGCAGTCAGTGGGGTCTCAATTAGAGGATGTGGCCAATATGGCAGTCATTAGGGTCACTATAGAGCATGTGGTCTGTATGGCAGTCAGTGTGGTCCGTATAGATCATGCTCTCTATTAAGCACTATGGCCCCCCAGGATGATATGGTGTAAATTACAGCTATTGGTGTCTCCAGTACAATGCTGTCCCTGTGTGTCTGCTCTCAGGGTCTCTAAATATACTATCCAGCCCTCAGACTCCTCCCAGCCCCGGATACCTCACTGCAGCCCTATTCAGTATCCCAGCAGACACACCGGGCCCGGCCAGCTGATGCGGAACTGCAAGTCCCAGCATGCCCCGCTCCCCCTGTCAGCACACGCCTGTAACCCCGGCTCTCACTCTTGCTCAGGAATCGCTCCTCGTGTAGCACGGCGATGGCATTGACACAGAGCAGGGCGGCCTGCAACAGAGAGTACAGAGTGAACGCCATCTTCCCGGAGTCCGGTGTGACGTGGCGGCCGCCGGAGAGCGCAGCTGTGACGGGGCGCCGGAGCGGACAAAATACGTCAGAGCGCGAAGCAAGTGTCAGTGGGAGCCCCTAGGGGATGTAATATGTATGACAGTCATTGGGGAATTTGGGGCCCCTGTAGAGGATGTGTAATCTGTAGGGCTAAGGGCAGTCATTGGGGCCCCTGTAGAAGATGTGATCTGTATAGTAGTCATTGGGGTTCCTTCAGAGGATGTTATCTGTATGGCAGTCATTGGGAATCCTACAGAGGATGTGATCTGTATGGCAGTCATTGGGAATCCTACAGAGGATGTGATCTGTATGGCAGATATTGGGGTCCCTGTAGAGCCGTGGTTCTCAACTGGTGGGTCGTGACAACATGTTCAGTGGATCACCACATGCCTTCCACTTTTCTAGGTGAGAGGCTCCTCAGCCTCCCCCTAGCCCAGCACTGTCAGTTCTCTCACCAAGCAGCTATTCAAAATATGCTGCCCGGCGCGGAGTGTCAGCTTGAGGTGGGATGAGATGCTGGCTATGGCCGCGAGGGAGCTGCTGTGCTGCGATGGAGCTTCCTTCAGACCCCATTCACACTGAGCGACATGCAAATCGCGCGACTTTGAGCGACATTGAGCGACGAGCGACATTGAGCGACATCTTCCTATTGGGCTGTATGCAATCAGGAGCAATATCGCTCAAAATCGCTCTGGTCATGTAGAAGCGACAAGCTACCAGCGACGAGCTACAAGCGATATTGAGCGATATTGTGCGACATTGAGCGACGAGATGTGAACAGCTACATTGAATTGTATTGGTGAAGCTACATAGAGCGATATAGTGCGGAAATATGAGCGATATCGCTACAAAAATCGCGCGATAAATCGCTCAATGTGAACGGGGCCTCATACGTGACGTGCATTGCTTTTTAGCTCCCTCACGTGTCCTATAGAGGTGGCTGGATCTGTACGGCAGTCATTGGGGTCCCTATAGATAGAGGATGTGGTCCCTGTAGAGCAGTGGTTCTCAACCTGTGTGTCGGGACCCCTTCGGGGGTCGAATTACAATTTGCCAGGGGTCGCCGGGAGTCTCCCACTATTAGATAGCTATTAGATTATCATCATTATTATTAATAATAAAAGCCGACACCCTCGGCTTGTGTTATATGGTTTGCCATTTTAGCTGTTACAACAGTGGTTCTCAACCTGTGGGTTGCTGTGTGATTTTTGCTGTGCTCGGTGAGAGTCCTCCTCAGCCCTCTCTTAGCGCAGCAGTGTCAGTTCTCCCGCCACGCCGCCAGATGTCGCTGCAGCAGCCGCGACAACCCTAAATTTTACCGTTGGGGGTCACCACAACTTGGCAAATGTTACCAAGGGGTCCTGGCCCTAGAAAGGTTGAGAACCACTGCTGTAGAGGAGGTGATCTGTAGAGCAGTCAGTGGGGGTCCCTGTAGAGTATGTGATCTGTAGGGCAGTCAGCAGGGTCACTATAGAGGATGTGATCTGTAGGGCAGCCAGCAGGGTTCCTATAGAGCAGAGGTGTCAAACTCAAATACACAGTGGGCCAAAATTTAAAAAATGCTCCAAGTCGAGGGCCGTGCTGGTTCACACAGTATAATACAGCGGCATATACAGTAAATCACACAGTATAATAACAAAGCCTGTACATTTAATTATTAAAAAGCATGATATATAATTACAATAAAACAACAAAACTTTTTTATTTACTTTCCCTTTGAGAAATAGCCTAAAAATGTAAATATTAAAAGCCAAAAACAGACATTAAATAGTACAGAGCATTTACAACAAAAAAATGTACTTACAAAAAAGTTTTTTCCATCTGGTGCCCGCTTCTGTGGATTCTTCCCCAGCTTTCTCTCCTCATTGCGAAATGTTTTAAAACATAGTTTTATCTCTATTATTTAAATGACACTAAAAAAAAAGTATGTTGGGGGGATGCTCAATGGGGACAGTATGGAGTCCATACCCCACATAATTTTTTACTATAATTTAAATAATAGAGATCAAACTATTAGATGACATGCTACTGTGGAGGCAGGAGGTACACAGGTGTCACAGATACTACTTTCAGTATATCACTCCCCCTCTTCTCCATGACTTCTACAGTACAGAAGAAGTGATGGAGAAGAAGGGGAGAGATATACTGACTGACAGTGTCACAGCACAGTACCTGCAGGCTGCAGCTCTCCCGGCTCTCTGTCGTCTGTGTTGGATCCTGATTCCCGCCAGGGAGCACCTCACGTCGCCTGGACTGGACCTCGGGACCCCCCTCAGTCACCTCACCTCACGGCCACACCTCCCTTGTCGCGCTCTGCCGCTGCCTGCTGGGTAATGCAGTCCTCTGGCCAGCGGCAGCTCTCCGGCTCCTCAGTCCCATGAAGATCGCAGCAGGCAGCGTGAGAGAGCTGCCGGCAGGCAGGGCCAGATCTAATGATAATTAAATATTATCATGCGGGCCAAAGATAATTGCAGCCCGCGGGCTTTGATTTTGACACATATGCTATAGAGGGTGTGATCTGTACAGCAGTCAGTGGGGTTCCTAAAGAGGGTGTGATCTGTACAGCAGTCAGTGGGGTTCCTATAGAGGGTGTGATCTGTACAGCAGTCAGTGGGGTTCCTATAGAGGGTGTGATCTGTACAGCAGTCAGTGGGGTTCCTATAGAGGGTGTGATCTGTAGAGCAGTCAGTGGGGTTCCTATAGAGGATGTGGTCTGTGTGGCAGTCAGAAGAGTAATTAGGGTCCTTGTAGAGGATGTGATCTTATAGCAGTCAGTGGGTCTAGCGCAGCAGTGTCAGTTCTCCCGCCACGCCTCCAGATGTCGCTGCAGGAGCCGCGTCATCCCTAAATTTTACCTTTGGGGGTCACCACAACTTGGCAAATGTTACCAAGGTGTCCCGGCCCTAAAAAGGTTGAGAACCACTGCTATAGAGTATGTGATCTGTATAGCAGTCAGTGGGGTCCCTATAGAGTATGTGATCTGTATAGCAGTCACTGGGGTCCTTATAGAGAATGTGATCTGTAGGGCCGTCAGTGGGGTCCCTATAGTGGATGTGCTACTGACATTGTGGGGTTGGGGTTGCTGTATAGCAGAAGGCTGTCATACATCCAGGTTTTATCAGCAGTGTATTGGCCTTATGGTACAATAGCAACACTGAGATGAAAAATCAGAGCCCCAGACAGGTAATCTGCACCCTGAATACAATTTGTAGCACAATTTTCAGTTTTGAACTGTTTTTGTACCAGTAAATGCATTAAAATAAATTTTCAGCAAATACATGCCTATTGCGATGTATATACACAAGTCGGGTTAGGCGGTACATTAAAATTGTATGACCCCGCCTCTGTAGAAGCCCAATTTAACCTCCAGTCGATAAAACATTATTTTCTTTTATTCCCATAGTGGCACAACCACGTAGCAATTTTTTTTATTTTTGTTCGTAGCATACCCTCAGGGTGATTTCCTATAATGTCACCATAAAATAAGACAGAAAACCCGGTACGATGTTCCATGGTTTGTTTTACTAACGCTCCACAAGGACTTCTGATGACATCGGACAGGTGGGGACGTGTGAATCGAACCATGCATTGCAAATTACCCAGAATTCTGTGCTGCTGATATCTCCGCTCCCATCCTGTCCCATAGGAAATATACTTTATAATTTATATATACCTTTTATATTCAATATTGAATGCTATGTCAATGAAAATTGCTTTTTTGTGTTGTGTTTCTGCCACCTACTATCTCCAGCCATTGTAAAATTACCAATTTGCATTCATTGCTTTGGTCTGTTTTAGGTATCGGCATCAGTGTTGGCCTGTTGTAGGATTAAAGTGTACCTCTAGCCACAATTTTGATTTTCTCTCAGTAGTGAAGAAATTTGGGATGCACCAATACCGATACTAGTATAGGTATCGGTGCCGATACCAAATAAATGGGTGACTTCTCGTACTACTTACCTCTGATACCAGAACTTTCGGTCAGCGGGAGATCTTCCTCTGACCGGCAGTGCCGAGAGAGCATGGAACAGCCTTCCTTTCCAATCAGGAAGCCGAGAACTGGGCTATGACCTGCCTCCCAGCTTCCTGATTGGCTAGGCAGCCTGGCGTCCTAACCAATTAGGAAGCTGGGCGGCACGTAATGACCCATCTCCTGGCTTCCTGATTGGTTAGGAAGCCAGGCTGCCTAGAAACAAGCGAAGCCGACTTCCTAGCCAATCAGGAAGCCGGGAGGCAAGTCATCATGTGCCGCCTCGCTTCCAGATCGGCTAGGAAGCTGGCTTCACTTTTTGCCAGGCAGCCTGGTTTCCTGACCAATCAGGAAACCGGACGGCACTTCATGACTCGCCGCCCGGCTTTCCTATTGGTCAGGAAGCCAGACAGCCTCGGCAAGTGAAGCCGATGTTCTTTCACTACATGGTCTGTCGCCCGACTTCCTGAAAATCAGGGCACACGGCACTGTTACTCGGTATCGGCCAGTACCGGAAAAAAAATATCGGTAGTCGATACCGAAAAACCGATATTGGTGAATCTCTAGAAGAAATAATACCCCTTGTTGGGACTGGGGCATTGTTTTAATTTTTGCACGCGCATATTCAAATCTGAATTTTTGGCCAAAAAACCTTTTAAAATCCACCAAACAATGATATATTTTTCTGAAAGGAGAGGCCCTGTAGAATAAAAATCACAATGTTTTTGTGTTGCGTGATATTCGCATAAATGGTCATCAAATGGATACTTCTAAGAAAAAAAATACACAAATACATTTTGGTGCTCACAAACACTATATATTATGCAATTTTTTGGTAAAATATAAGAGATGAGGTTGTGTTTGGTAAATAGATACCAAACATTGCAAGCCTTAAAGTTGTGCGCACTCTGGAAATGGCAAAAGATTACTGTACGCAAAACTGCCCATAGATGACGGTTTAAAGGCCTTTAGCGCGCAACATTTTGGAGTTAACAGTGAGCGATGGCCCTAGGACTATTGCACCCACTCCAATGTTCGTGGCCATATGTAACATGTGTGGCGGCATTGTCATTTTCAAGTAGCATATCTGACGCTTGTATACATTTGTATGTACATAAACATGTATTAGGTTAAAGAGGCTGTATATATAAATATTTTTAGTACATTTTGGAAGAGGGTAAGGAGTTAGTTTCATAGTAGATTATGTATTGTTTATAGGAAATAAATACTCCCCTGCTTTAGTTTTTAGCGTGGAGTTAAGCTTAATTTTGTCTGGAGTTTGCCTTTAAAGCCTGTCTTTCAAGGAAAAAACTCATTAACTACTTATTAATGTTTTGGGGAACTGTGTAAAGGACTTAACTGATCCCCGCTCTCCCATCGGTCTGCGTCACCTCATCTTCCCTATTCTCCAGCTCATGGCTTGTTGTTCCTTGGCATCCTCACATATAATGCAGAGCCATGGACCCTGCATTGTACATGATGACGTCAACGGGCCTCTGATGACCGGAGGGAAGGAGGAAAGAGGCTGTGGATGCTGGTCTTGGAGTCTGCAGGAGCGGGGATCAGGTATGTAAGTCTTTTGCAGGGGTAGTTCCACTGCAAGGGGAATATCTTGTCCCTGGACACTGGCGGAACTACCAGGGCCGCAGCGGTCGCAATTGCAACCAGGCCCTGGCATTCCGCCTGTTAGGGGGGCCCAGAGAAGAAAAAGAAGACCCCCCTTCCCCAAGATAGTGCCGCTCCCTCCCCCACCGCTCTGCCACGGACAACTGTGTAGGGCTGGAAGAGGCTGTGTCAGTCAGCTTCAGCCTGGCAGAGCCGCCAACTACACTGCAGGTACCGCTGGGCAGCACATTCTGCTGTTGGGAGAGGACCCTCTCCACTTAGTCCCACCCCCCTGGCCGCCAAAGACGAAGAAGTTGCTGCACCAGATCGGAACGCAGGCATTGATTTGCCACGTGTTCCGGTGCTGTCGATCGCACTATGGCCGGGGGGTATGCCTGCCGCCACGCCCCCTCCCACCCCAGAATGCAGTGAGCCAGCCGGGATGGGGCTGGTGTGAACTAGCCCTGAAAGTCATAACATACATACTGTCTATTTATTATAAAAAAAGGGTATTAAAATCATGGGGGTTTTTTGGTACCTGCCGGGGGGGCCCAGCGAGGAAGAAGAGGGGTCCCCCCTTGCGCTTGCTAAGGGTGCCTCGGCAGCCTTCCTGTTAACCATGCAGTGCCATGGCGGTGGGGGGGGGGGTGGGGTCCTTCATGGTTTCTTGCACCGGGGCCCTGAGGTTTCTGGTTACGCCTCTGTCCCTGGAGATAGGCTTTAAGATCCTTCCTTCACAGTCTCTGCTTTATACAATATTTATATCATCAGCACAGGTAAGAATGCCGCTGCTTCCAAGCCACTCCTAAAAGTTCAGAGGGTTGGCTGGACAGGCATTTATATATCATAAGACTTCAGGGATGAAATCTAGATAGGAGAAGCTTATCAGAACTCCCATCTCTTTATTGTCCACAATAAGCAGGAGATGACACAGATAATAGATGTCACAATATGTACACAGCCTGCGACACTTGGTTTTATGCAATCGCTCGTTTTATCGCGTCTCATCTATAAGGGCGGCTGAGCACATTTTTGTTTCCTTTTAGTCCTCTCTTTAACCCATTTGTTGCTGTGTGTTTCCTCACCCTACAGATGGGCCGTGTTGGTTTTAGAGATTTAATTTCCTGAAGTGGCCCTGTAATCGCTGAACTCCGGGCAGATATAAATGATACATTTTTGGATGACACATCGAACGGTTAGAACCTCGGTCAGGTTTTTATTGCCAAGGGGCTGATTTGTAAATCTTCCACCCAGTCTTAGCTGCGCAACTACTGTTCGCACAGCACTACCGCCACTGGATGGAGCTGGGGAGCATGGGAAATGCCTATGCTCTTTATCGCCACCTAGTGGTGGCAGTGCCTTGGGAACGGCATTCGGCCAACCATATGCTGGGTGGAAGATTTCTAAATCAGCAGTAAGTGTTGAAAAAGCCAGCATGCCGCTTTGAAACCCAGATCCAAAGTTTGAGTATATAACACAAATGTATCAGTACAGGAAAGTAAGGGCCGCACAACAATGGCGTCACTTACTTTCACAAAGCTTTATTCAGTGGAACATGCATGCGGCAGGTCCCCACCTGAGAGCCACCCCTCTCTGACGTGTTTCACCCTTGCAGGCTTAATCATAGAGTTTACGGTCCTGAGGACATAAGCTTTTATCAAGGTGACAAGCTAAGGCAAGCAGGGTCTCTCTGATAAGGGACTTCAATAAATTGTTGATCTGGATTTCAAGTTGGAGTAACGGCTTTTTCGACACGTAAGTCTACACAGGGCCACCATTTAGCCTTGCACTCTCCCTCATATATGGGTCTACATGAAGTTTGTGCCTATGGTTTGATGTGCTGTGGATTTTACAAAAGAGATCAAAGGACAGTAGGAGTACAGTAGGTAAGTTGTCACAAAACATATGCATACAAATGAAGTACAAATGAATCACCACATTGAGAAGCTGTAGACACAAATCAGTTCACTTTGGCAGGACATCTCTCAACAAATCCCCTGTCGCTTACTTACTATGGACTGTTGTCCAATGTCTTGTGCTTATTGCTTCTTTTCCTGGAGTGTCTACCAGACTTTCTATTGGGGGACATTGGTCTTGTGGATGATCAGAATTACATTTGCTATTGTATAACATACGCTGTATATGCTTGTGTACCGTTTCCCTCTTCTGTATTTTCCTTCTTCCCTTTATCTCTACCATTCCAACCCAATGACCTTGTATTTCAAAATGTTTGCACAATACAGTTGTGTCTGTACACCGTCTGAATTGCTTGTTCCTAACCAACTGGAAAAACCTTTCCAGTACATATTATATATTATATATATATATATCTTGTGAGAATTCGCTCCAAATGGTAGCGCATTAAGGACGCATCCACTCGCTTATGACTTCTTTTAAGGGCTTCCTTGCCCACTTTTATTGAATCCAACTCAAAAGTCAACACAGGTTTACCCTCGCAGGGGTTTTCAAACACAAAGTACAGTTTTCTTTCTTCATCCAAAATAGCACTTTCAAAGTCCCCCGACTTTAGGTTGTCTGATTACCAAACACTTTTCACCACACAGGTGACACACTCCTCAGTCCGCCAGCCACAGACTGGTCCCAGGGTGGAGCCCTCCTGCAGAGACCTCCTCTGTCACCCAGGTGGAGCCCAGAACCTTAGCCAGCATCCTCCCCATAAGTGCTGTGCACACACGTGTGCAATTTAGGTGCTGGCCCTTATTAAACAATGGACACAGGAATGGAGATTTCATCCCTCCCAATTCTCTTAGAAATCTCCCAGTTCCAGCATCCCATGCCAGATCCTGAAATCCTGGGAAGAGCCACAAAGTCAGCTCTTTCCCAGTACAAGAACTTGTCTCCTACATTGATGTCAAGGTAACCAATGCATGCTGATGCAGCTAAATTTGACCTGGGTATCTAGGCATCAATGGCTTTTAGTCAACAAAGGCTTACAGCTGCTTTTCGCCAGGTGTTAAAGAGGGCAATTTAAGTTCTTGAGAAGCCTCAAAGCCAGTCAATCAGCTGTAGGAGACCTGAGGACAGGTGTTTTATTTCCTGAAAGTGGAAAATGCCTTTAAATCTGAACCAACGCCTACCCGTCCCCGTCCCTTCCCATAGCTGTATTTGGCAATCTGTGGCAACCCTCTTGCAGTTCCTCAACATCGATAGGGACGCAGGGTGCGAACTGCTGACGCATACGGAACATCAAGCGAGCCAAAAATAAGCCCATAAAACTCCATAAAAAATGTGGGTGAGAGTGGAACATTTAAGCTTGCGGTTTATCACAAGAGATCAGTATTTGCAGATTTACTGAATGATACTATTGATAAGCAATACAGATAACAGGAGACCTTTGGTAGAAGGCATTTTATATGTTCCCTCTATAAATCCTAGCAGTTGCATCGTGGTATAGGGGCAGCCTTTATGCGTAATTTAGACGGTGTACAGTTCTATAGTCTGTACGTAAAGGAGAGGCCACTTTGTGATTACATGAAGGCACATAGGGTAATCTTTGCTTAGGGAATTTCTACCACATTCTCTAAGCTAAGGGAAAATTCCCTTGGAAAGTGAAAATCCCCCTTGCAAAGTGAACAGCTTATTCACTATTATTAAATCAACTTCAAAATGTCAGCATATTAAGAATGAGCAAATTCAATCATTTAAACCCATTACTGCTGCAGTCGTATGGCATACGGCAGCCACAGCGGGACCCTGTAAGCGGTCTATAGCAACCGGGAGTTGGCTTATATTTGTGTTGGCTTTACACTGGAAGTGATTCAGATGGCTGTAAAGCCAACCGATCACTTCCACAGGCCGTCAACCCTGCTGCATTCCCCATCTGACCCCCTTATCATGTATCCCGGGCTCCGTTGCCCCCTCCCCGAGGGACCAGGACCAATATGCGCAGCAAGCGGGGAGGGAGACCAGCAAACATCAATTCGTTGGTCTACCCTCCATGGAATGAATCTGGAACTGACGATGATCTGTGTTTGATCATCTTCATTGGAGTGGAAAGGTGGCATTATTATGTATTTATATATTGCAGACAATTGACGCAGCACTTTACATAGTGCACATTCACTTCAGTCCCTGCCTTCAAACAGCTTACAATCTAAGGCCCCTATCTCAGATGCATACATACGAGGGCCAATTTAGACAGGAGCCAATTAACCTACCAGCATGCCTTTGGAGTGTGGGAGGAAACACACGCGAGCACAGGGAGAACATGCAAACTCCTTGCAGATGTTGTCCTGGCCAGGATTCGAACAGGGGACCCCAGTGCTGAAAGTCCCTGCATATTGGCCCTAGAATTATTGCTCTCACTCACATGCAGCGATATCTAATCTAGTCGTTGTTTTTGTTTAACCACCTTACGTGTGCAGCGCTGAATACTGAAAAATGGCCTGGCCAGGAAGGGGGTGAAACACTATGGCCTTCAAGTGGTTAACATTATTTTTACATTTTTATTAGGTTTTTACAAAAACAACGTAATAACAATGTGCAGGAACAAATAATAAAATGGAGCTGACGAAACAGCCATAAACAATCCAGTGTTGTAAAATCAACAGGGGACGGAACATAACAATCGAATAGGACATTTCCATACACATAGCCAGCATCATAAGTAGGGATGCACCAATACTTTTCGAGTACCAGTGCAAATACTTTTTACATGAGAACTACCAGGGTTGCAGAGGTTGCAGCTGGGACCGGGCCCTGGCGCTCCACCACTGTCCTGAAATCATTAGTCTGTATTGTTTTAGAAAAACTGTCACATGACAATAAACAAAAATGTATCAGTACTTGTATCTGTAAGTACTTGGGCAAGTTTTAGTACTTGTACTCGCAAAAATGGTATTGGTGCATCCCTTTATTTATATTTCATAAACCAAATCATACATTAAAACAGAGATGTACAAATCTCAGGAGCTCCGTGCGCTCCTTACAAATGACAGCTGCCTCCTAACTTTTGAATTTTTCTCTAGTCTAGGAGCTCGAAAAGTATCTGTACTTCTACTTGTACCGAGTACAGTACTTGGTATCGGTGCATCCCTAATCCTAAGTAATCTATAACTAAATAGACTGTACAGTCCTGGTTGTGGCTGCAATGGGCCCATAATCAGGTCCTACAACTGACATCTTTCTGACCTGCGGGAGGCCATTCCCAATAGTCAGGGGCAATATATGTTATAATTGAACAAGGGGGGGAGGGAAAGAAAAGAGGGGAAGAGAAACAGAGTAGAAAGGAAATTAAGAAAGAGAGTTAAAAAGGAGTAGAATAAAGGAGGAGAATCTTGAGAGAAAGAATAAATGAAAAAGAGTTGAATTAGGTGAGTCAGATCTCTCTGGTGTTGGTTTGAGGGCCAACGGTACCACTCCATTCAATGATCTCCCTCACTGAGTTGGAAAACAGGAAGAAAAGTTCAGGTCGAGTGGCTCAAAAACTGTAGAACCAGCACACGATGATCTTCCAAAGAAATTCAAACTTTATTCCACATTCATCTATACAAAGAACAACCCATGACGCGTTTCTGCCTTACTCTGCCATAGCTATGTTATGACTAAGGCAGAACCGCGTCAGCGGTTGTTCTTTGTATAGATGCATGTGGAATAAAGTTTGGATTTCTTTGGAAGATCAACGTGTGCTGGTTCTACAGTTTTTGAGCCACTCGACCTGAACTTTTCGAGTGGGCCTTGCCCGCATAGATAGTTTCAGCCAATTAAGGAATTATCTTGGCTGGGTCAAAATGAGGTGGGCTCGCGTAGGAGATCCATGGTCCCCAGATCAGTGGCGTCCCGAGGCTGGGTGTCACCCATGGGCGGAGACCGGGTGACACCCCGCCGTGACGTCATCGTGCATGTGCGCGGTCGTCTTATTGACGCTTGCCGGTGGCAGAGAGAGGAGGGGATGTTCACCTGGTGGGATGAGGTATGCCGCCGGGTCCCCTCCTCTCTCCTGACACTGTCGGGCTCTCGGTCCGTGATCGAGTGCCTGACTTTTCATAGGGGGTGTCACCAAAATGACTGTCAGTCATTTTGGTGTCACCCTCCAATGGTGTCACCCGGGTGCAGGCCTCACAGTGGATTACTGCACAGATCTGGAAAAAATACACAAAGCTCACCAAGATTGAAGAAAGAGTAAACATGACTCTTGTAATTGCATGACATTTGTTTAGTTTGAATTTCAGCTTAAAGAAAAAAAGAACAATACAAGCCAATAGAAATATTTAGTTTTATTGTTTTTTTTTTAGCTCTGTCACTTTACACAAAACAGCATTTTGTCATTTTTATGCTGACACAGGTGCAGGTATCAAGCAGAATATTATATACAGCACACAGCTGAACAGGGAGCAGACACCATTTTCCATAATATATTTACAGGATACAAACTTTTACAAGGTAAATACTTTATAGGTTTAACAATCAGCTACTTGTATGAGGTGATTCTGATTTCTTGGTGCGTCTATATAAATAAGTAGATAAAATAGACAGAGAGTTTCTTTCATTTTAAAAGTGAGTACATTCCATGGAAATTGTTGACTTTTTAAACACATTTGGAAAGGTCAACATTAGATCTTCATTTAAAGAATGCCTATAAATAAAGGCGATATACCTGAACAAGAAAATACATTTACACTGTACCTATTCTGATACTCTAAGTGACCAAAATGTGCTGTGGGCCGATGACTCAAATATAGAGCTGCAGTAAGAGTAGACATATTGGGAGGGAACTGCATTTCAGGAGAAGAACCTCATACCAACTGTGAAGCATGATGGCGAAAATGTTATAGTTTGGGGTTGTTTTACAGCTTCAGTGCCTGGGCAGCTCACAGTTATTGGTTCGACGATCAGTGAATCAGGTGGGCAGTTATGCAAAACACCCACAAGAAGTCAATTTTGGAAAAGGGGTCAATACCAGCTTCTGAGAGCAAAGGTGTACATACTTTTTCCACAGCACACATGACTGCAGATATGGGATATGTAGACGATAGATAGATAGATAGATAGATAGATAGATAGATAGATAGATAGATAGATAGATAGATAGATAGATAGATAGATAGATAGATATGTAGATAGATATGTATGTAGATAGATAGATAGATAGATAGATAGATAGATAGATAGATAGATAGATAGATAGATAGATAGATAGATATGTAGATAGATATGTAGATAGATAGATAGATAGATATGTAGATAGATAGATAGCTATGAGATAGATAGATATGTAGATGGATAGATATGTAGATAGATAGATATGTAGATAGATATGTATGCAGATAGATAGATATGTAGATAAATATGAGATAGATAGATATGTAGATAGATAGATATGATATAGATAGATATGTAGATAGATAGATAGCCATGGAAGAACTATAGCCCATATTTCAGTGAGCATTATATACACAACTAAAGACAAATATTGACAGCTGTGTCTGCAGTGCCTCCATCTTAATAAGCAAAATTTGGAAAGTTTCATAAAATTCTAGTGGCCGTTTATCTGATATCTAAGATAGATTCCGGTTATTTCCATGTGATGGTTTAGCTCGCTATAAGAACTGATTTTTTTTCTAAATTGTGCTAGAAATAAGAGTTGGAATCTGTTTCATGGGCAACGTCTCCCATAACACAGTAGTAGACAAGAGTCTCAGAAGAATTCCAGAGGATTATTTTGGCTTTTCGCCTGGCTGTTCCCTAGACCTTCACATTTCCAGATGAATCCCCACCCATTTAGCACTGGGGACTCTTCTAGGGTTTCTAGGACTCTTGAGAACTTAAGTATACATTTCATGCTCAGGTCTCACAATTCCGTTTGGCTAAACCACATTTCATCCATCCCAGTCCGTGTTGTTCTCCTGAAGTCAAGTATTGGTTGTAGACATACAGAAGACGGTCGGCCTATCCATGGTTTCTTAGGTTGATGACATCAGTGTTACATAATGGTCAGCTTGGATTTGGATCAACTGAAGATAGCTGAAGAACGTTGATGTATGGAGCCTGGGAGCTCCTCAGAGACTCTCCTCGGACTGCATATTATCAGGCAGGTTCATACACATGATCAAGGAGATGTGGAGAAGGGCGTCTCTGGAGAGCTTCACTTGACCGATGGGGATTTCTGATGGTGCTCTATTCCTCTCATTAATGTAGGTGATGTGTACTGGGCCTGTGGAGATCTTGTCACGCGCATTTTCACTGACGTCGGCATTGGACGCTGTATTTTCTTCTGCGTGCTGACTATAGGAAATTCCGCACATTTTCCAGCGTCTGTACAAAGAATAATTATTATGTAAAATTTAGGGTTGCACAGATACCAAGTACAGTACTCGGTACAAGTACGAGTATATGTACCGATACTTTTGAGCTCCAAGACTACACTAGAGAAAAATTCAAAAATTAGGAGGCAGCTGTCATTTGTAAGGAGCACACGGAGCTCCTGGGATTTATACATCTCTGTTTTAATGTACGATTTTGTTTTTATAAATATAAATAAAGGGATGCACCGATACCAGTTTTGCGAGTACTGGTACTTGCCGAGTACTTACAAGTACGAGTACTGATACATTTTTGTTTATTGTCATGTGACAGTTTTTCTAAAGCAATACAGACTAATGATTTCAGGACAGTGGTGGAGCGCCAGAGCCCGGTCCCAGCTGCAACCGCTGCAACCCTGGTAGTTCTCATGAAAATGCCAAGTATCGGCACTGGTACTCGAAAAGTATCTGTGCATCCCTAGTAAAATTATATCCAAGGTCAGTACAATGATTTAATGCATTCATTTTTTATTGCAAGGACAAGGGGACATCAGTTGCATTCTCCCCATCAGTGATTCTTTAAATTCTAAACCCTAACTATATGAAACTTAGCTTGTTATAAACAATAAAAATATAAAATAAAATATTGTTTCTGCCTTTTTAGATCTCAGTGTTAAAGGGCTCCTACAGCCTCTTTTAAGCCACACGTCCTGTCTACATGCACTCACTCCAGTGTTGGCTACACATCATTGCTCTGGACTGACAACGGTGGGCCATGCCTGCACAATTTGTGCCTGCAAAGCTGCTTGCTGTCTTAAAGTGACACTAAACTCCGGAGTTAAACCTCAAAAATACATTCAAGTACATTAACTATTAACAAAAATGTATCTTATTTGTGTATATGGTTTTTCTTACCATCTTTGCTTAATAAGGTCATTTATTATTTAATATGCTGTGATGGGTGAATTTTCATAATTATTTACCAGAACCCTGAATATATAAAGAGAGAAGGACACTTCCTGTTTCCGGTCAATGTTGAGGATTCTTATACACCAAAGAAAAAATAATAATCCCTTTACAATGCTAGAACTATAAATCAGAGAACATTAAACTAACACTAAACTCAGGAACTAAATCTCAAAAATACATTCATGGACCTGAACTATGAACAAAAATGTCTCTTATTTGTGTATCACTCGGCTGTAGATCCTCCAATCATCTCTGAATTGGTGCTGACACTGTCCTTCCTTCTGGAGGGGGGCTACTTTTGTTCCCCATGGTCCCTGTGTGTGTTGTAAAGTAGTCACCGCTCCAAGCTCACAGCTGTGATGGACTACAATCCCAATACAAATGAGTAAACTAAACATGAGATTGCAGTCTATCACAGGAGTGAGCTTGGAGGGGTGACTAACCTTGCAACACACACAGGAACCATGGGGATTTTTTCAAGTAACCTTTGATTCCATTATCAAAAACATATTTAGTTTGTATTCCAATTACAATGCTGATGTTATAACAGGAGAGGATGTGCTGGGACTTTACAACTCCCTTACATTTATAAAAAATATGTAATATGAGGACCTACCTAAACTATGTAATCAATTTGTATTTAGTCAGAAAGGTTCTTGCATTGCATAGTTATTGGTAGATATAAAGGAGAATGGACAATCAGATTGTAATGTGTGAGATAGATATATTCTGTATATTAGGATGCTGCTTTATAGAAATCCTTTTTGATGCTGTTTAAAGCAAAGAAGGTCTTCCACATTCATGAGTTGTGACCCTTGTAATTAATGCACTGCATCTGTATTGCACTGTGACTGCGCCACACTTAAAACACTCAAAAACTCAGATGTGAGATGGAAAGCGCTGTTCACGCGATACAAAACAGAGATAAGTTCATCATTTAGCTCAATCTATGTCCTCACCTTCCTACCAGCAGCAGTAAGTAAAACACTCCACACACCACCATAATGGCTGAAGCAATCGCCACCACAACGATCTCATAGATCCTGTTAGAGGTAACTGAAAAAAAAATTGAGATGCATCAAATTTAAAGCCGAACTTTAGCTTGTTATAAAAAAAACACCATATAATGCATTTATGTATTTGTTAAAATAATGATTTTTTTTTCAAAGAACTAGTATAAATGACTAAATCAGTCCTGATAAGCGCCTGCTGTAAATCTCTGTACAGCAACTCAAAGGAGGCAGTACTGTGAGCCAGTCAGGGCTGTGTCAGTCAACAGTGTGAACATGTTTACAGGAGGAGGGTGCAGAGTGAGGACTTTGTTGGCGTGCTGTGTCTCCTTTAGCCCCTCATTCACACCTGAGCACTTTATTGCGCATTTATTTAAAAAAATCAGCATGAAGGATCCCATTATTTTCAATGGTGTCTGTTCACTCCTGAGCCTTGTATTGCCTAAAGCTCAAAAAAGTACATGAGCTTTTTTTCCACTCATTTTTGGCTTCATAGAATTCAATGGGAGTGCCTGAAAAGCACTCGCGATGTGTGTTTTTCATGCCTAACAACTGTTTCCTCCTAGTAAATAGCTTTCCATACACAGTAACATAGTAGGTAAGGTTGAATAAAGATACAGGTAAATCTAGTTCAACCTATGTATGTGTGTGTATGTGTGGGTGTCTGTATATACTTGGCTCTATTACTTCCCATATTCTTGTATATTTAGTGAACTAAGAAACTCATCTAAAAGTTTCTTGAACTTATCAATACTATCAGTGGGTACTACTGACCGTGGAAGGGAATTCCACATTTTTACTACTCTCATAGTAAAAAAAAACCCTTGAACAGTGTAAAATTGAACCACGTCTCTTCTAACCTCTTGTTGTGCCCTAGTGTCATCAATAGAGTTCTCCGTGTAAACATCTTATTCCGGATATTGTGGTCCCCATTAATGATTTTGAAAACTGCAATTAGGTCCCCTATTAAGAGCCTCTTCCTAAGGTGAACAAGTATTAATTTTGTAGCCCTTCTCTGAACTCTCTCTCTCAAGTCGAGGATGTCTTTCCTGAGGGTTGGTGACCCTTTTGCCAAAACAAAAAGTCTGACAGTGCCTAAATAAAATGTGCTTCAGTATTGACTTCAGTATTGACTGAAAATGCTCATGCTCAACTTGAGCAGCTCAAGTGTAAATGAGGGCCTACTGTCCAGTCCTAGGCAGGGGGGCAGTTTGGTGACCAAGCTATATTGCTTTACTGTAGTAGAGAAAAATTACGTCACCATCCTGGCTGTCTTGACTGGCTCCTTCGGTCAGTAAAACAATACACATATATGTGATCAATTGTCTATTTTGCTGTTTTCCTTTTATTTTTTTAACTGGTTATACATTTGGGAAGAAGCATATTAAATTGACTACCCAGGACACTATGGGTCCTCAGGTTGTTTGAGTACAGGGCAGATATCATGTGCATATACCATTGGGGTCATAATAATACAGCAAAACTTTTTGGGTCAAGATGATAGGTAGGGCATCAATGGGATGGCCCTTTCCACAGGTCAGATAATTCAGTCAGTGCCCTGAGGGGAGCTGAAAAAGTATAAGTAAAAAACAGAAAGGTGAGAAAAGGGGGTGGAGAGCGTAACCATGGGTATGAAAAGAAGGGGGACCAGAGAGAAGTAAAGGGACAGCTGGGAAAGGAGTCATCAGGTCAAGGAGGAACAAGTCAGAGACCTAGCAGTGCATTATGAAATCCATCGAGTCTGAGATACTCCACCCAAGAGCACCATATTTTTGAGAATTTGGTGTGAGTGTCATTGAGGGTAGCCGTACGTTCCTCAATAATCATGGTACCCCTGATTCTCCATTCGTGATAACATTATTACAAAGGTTCTAATTCTTCCTACTCTATCCAAAAACAGACAAAAAACTTAAGATCAGGTTGGGCTTTACAGCCCATCTCCAGGAAAATTAAAAGTTTTCCCATGCAATGGAACTGCCCATGCGCTGCCAAGGGTTAACTGCTTATTTATGTGCAGGAAAAAGCTCTTTTACTTACCTGATCCCTGCTCACCCAGAATTCGGTGATCTCCTCTTCTGCCCTGTGCTCTGACTATGGAATGATCCTTTGTGTCCTCACATACAATACAGGGCTATGGAGCCTCTCTGATGTCAGTGGTCCTTAGCCGGGGCCAAGTGGAGAAGAAGAGGTTGCGGGGCTGATTTAGCTGGGATCAGGTAAGCTTTCTCCAGTCCCCTAGGCATAAATGAGCAGTGAGCCCTTGCAGATGGCTTTTTATCTTACTGTAGTTAAAGCAGAACACCAGGCAAAGGCTTTTTTCTCATTTTGGATGTATAAACAATACTTACCTCGGCTGTATATGCCACATCAGAATTATTGGTCTGTCCTTAAAACCTATACATTAATCCACGCCGTATACTTAGTACAGCTCACAGTCCGGTGAGGAAGCACCAGTGACGCTAGGGGTTCATACACAGTGTTCTGTAAATGGCCAAGGGGGTGGGGGGCAGATAAAAGATTTCTGTGTATAAGAGCTGCAGTTTTAATATCGGCACCAAGCTGGAAGTTTAGCAGCAGCTGTACTATCATGAATGAATGTATAGATTTTAAGGGACAGAGCAATGATCCTGCCATTGCATACATCTCACCAGGTGTAAGATTGATTTGCACTCCTGCCTTTGTCTGCAAGTCTGCTTTAATGTTCTGATGTTGCAATTGGGTTTTTAATATTTTTTGCACCCTAGTCCACACCACAATTATATACAAGTTTTTAGGAAACCATACAGAGTCTTTGCATACCATTTTCGTCGGTTTGTGCATCTTCATTCGTAGCCACAGACATCCTGCAAAGGAACAAATGAGAGTTATAAAAATGGATAATGCAATCCCCGATAAAATGTATCTACAGCTTATTTTCTCAGAGCAGACTGCTTAATAGTTTGTTTGTCTGCTGCTTCTGACCGGACCTGGGTATGTGCAGAGGAGACGGCCATCACCATATCCGTCCCTAAGGCCTCCAACTGTCATGGTGGTAAGGTGGTTATAGGCAGAAGGTCTATACTCTATCTTCTCTATAGATAGGAAATTACCCTCTAGAGTCTGCTCCATTTCCCTGATCATCTTTAAAGTGAACTTGTGCTATTCATATTAAAGTGTTTGCATATTCAGAACAAGCAGTAAAATCAGTCGCATGCAATGGGGATGAACAACGGAAGACATGTTTGAAGTCCAACTTGTGTGACAACCATTGTTTCCTCCACAGATACAATGGAGGAGTATATGTAGTGAGTACATGCTGACCCTGGATGATGGCTAAACAAAGATGGCTCCATGCTTTTGGAGAGGAAACCAGATGGAAGCATGTCAGAAGGAGTGCTATGATCTCGGTGATAGGTAATAAATATCTGAAAGAGGTACACTTATGCAGTATTTAGCATGAAAAAAATGTATATCTTTAGAAGAACCCCAGGAACCCTGAAAGCCAGGGTACTTAGTTATGCAAATACAAGTTTAACTTTCTGAAGTCACAATTCTGTCTGCTGCACCATTGGCCCATCACTGATGGAAGGGCTGATTTTTCAATAGTACAGTAGGGCCCCAAATCCACTCCAGGTCTTCCCATGGTGCTGTTGAAGAACGTGCATGCAGCTCTGGCTCCATAGACAAAGCACAAATAATAGAGGCCACCATAAAAATGGAAATGCTCTTATTATTATTATTATGATTATTTCTATACAGGATATATGATAACAACAAAAAAAAGATCCTGTGCTGAACTGGAGCAACTGAGAACAACGTGGAATAGCACAGAACTCAGCCAGATAAGTGTTGCATTGTGATGCTAATTATTGCATTTGCATTTAATAACACTTTAAGGCGGCCCAAAATAATAAGCTGCCAACGTACCAAAACATCCTGAAAATCGGACGTGTGGCAAAATTTGTAATGCAGTGTGATGCTAATTATTGCATTTGCATTTAATAACACTTTGCACTACAACGCTTTATTCAAAATGAATGGTAGGACAACACATGCATCGTGTGTTGACACACATAAACGCAAATGGACCGAAGTTGAGCGTCTGTTTTTCTGGCCAGTCTCGTCTACCGGCCCCTTTAGTTCTGTCTGTGTTTGCCAAACATCACTTTTAGATACATACACAGTTTTGTTTTTGAAATGCAGCTCTCTAATATCCAATGTGTCTATGCATGCATGTATTAAGGTCTGTAATCTAGATCAGCGTTACGGGATGTAAAAAAAAATTGCCCCAAACCCGCATTTATGAAGGAGCGTAAATTCACTCTATCCAGCACAAGGGGCGAAGGGGGTTCTTCACAGTAAGATCAGTTAGGGTCTGGAACTCACTGCCACAGGCGGTGATTTCAGCAAATAATGTGGAATTGTTCAAGAAACTTTTGGACGATTTCTTAAGAGTCCGTAATATACAGGGGTACGGGTACTCCTAGAATGAGATCCTAATAGGTTGGACTTGATAGACTAATGTCTTTATTCAACCTCAAATACTATGTAACTATAATAAATTGATTTTGTAGCCATCAGATAGAATTCACGCACCTAGGCTTGTGAAAGCACATAAACACAAATGCTTTGCGTTTTTCGTGCTGGAACTTTCTGCCAGCTCTAGTAGCCAGCAAGATCCAGCTTAGATAGGCGTATTTAATTACGTCCATGAGTCCTTTTCCAGACCAAGCTGACTAAACACACACTTATAAGAGGAAATAAAGCAAATAAAAACCCTGATTGGTTTGTTGTGTGACAGTACAATTGGCTTAGAATCAAGCGTCTCCAGTTAGGGCTACTCGTTATCAGATTGGATGAAGTAAAAACAGAACATTTATTTGGTTAAAGATTATACTGTTCGTGGAAACCTTTCAATTAGTGCTGGTAGCAAGGTGTGACTTTTCTAGAACATGACAACACTCTTTTATAACGCACAATTGAGAAAATAAAATTCTGGAATGAGATGTCTCATATGACCAACTGCCAAGGAAGCCTAGATCACATGGTATTTGGCACATTGTAGGTGTTTCATGTCATTGGGAAATGCAAAGTTGTTTTAAAGCTGAATTGCAGGTTTAATAACAAATTAAAAATAAATAGCCCTGCCTTTAGTAAAAATAAAAATGCAGCTTCCACTGCAATACTCAACTTCCATCCGGAATCATCCACGCAGAAAGTCCTGTCTGCCAGTAGATGGCGCACCTCTTCCTGGTTGAATAATGACCAACGTAATTCAACCCTCTCCCTGGGAGCCCAGGCTGTTACGGACACACTCTTCAGGGGTGTTCAAAATACATTTTATATTTTGCATTTCATTATTTATCCTGTATCCATTTGCTGTTTGATATTTAAAACATTTTGATTTGTAATCTACTTTTCATCTTTGAGTGCTTCACAATGGTTTCAAGTTTATGAAGGGCCAAAAATATTTTTAAAGTGACACTAAACTCAGGAGTTAGAATCTAAAAATACATTCAAGTACCTTACTATTAACAACATTGTATCTTATTTGTGTATCACTCGGTTGAAGATCCTCCAGTCATATCTGAACTGGTGATGACACTGTCCTTCCTTCTGGAGGGGAGCTACTTTTGTTCCCCGTGGTCCCTGTGTGTGTTGCAAAGTGGTCACCGCTCCAAGCTCACTCCCGCGATGAACCACAATCTCATGTTTAGATTACTAATTTGTATTGAAGCTATAGTCTATGATGGAAGTGAGCTTTGAGCGGTGGCTACTCAACTGAGCCCCAAGTTGTGCCAACCCGGTTCAGTAAATGATGAACATCATGTACAAAATATCTGTACGGAAACAACTGAGAACACATATAAAACAAGCAAATGTTTACTTTACAAGATAATTTTCCCTTAGTTTAGTAAATGGGATTAAGATTAATTTTGATAAGGACACCCAATCAGGTGCAAGGAAAGTAAAAAAAAAACAAATACTTTTTGATTGCACATGATTGTATGATGGACATCAGCAGAGCTTCACCTCATTCACAAAACTAAGAGAAATTCCTTGCAAATTGAACAGTGCCTTTTAGTAGTAGTAGTAGTAAGTAGTAGTGTAGTAACACTAGTAGTTCTAGTTCTAGCGAACTCAGTTAATTGTCTAAAACAAAATCCTAAAAACTCAGAATATTACTGGATATGGAGTTCTTATAGGTATATTAAGTATCAGAGATTGTTGATCCAGGGAATATCCGATTCCCTTATGGGATCAGGAAGGAATTTTTTTCCCCTGTTGGAGCAAATTGAACCGTGCTTTATAGGGTTTTTTTTGCCTTCCTCTGGATCAACATTGGGTAATTGGGGGCATAGCGTTCTGTTTAGGCTTTTCTTCTTTTTTTTCATATCTCTATAGGTTGAGCTCGATGGACATGGGTCTTTTTTCAACCTGACTAACTATGTAACACCAATGTCCCAACATGTGCCTTACAACCTAACCCCAATGGTCCACTGATGATGCACACCAAAACCATAACATTGTTAAAAAAATAAAAGGAACTGGGTAAAGGCAATGTGTAAGCTCAACCTGTGGGCCAAAAAGAGGTGGTCGGTGCAAAACGGTGGACGGTGATATGGTAACTGGTGACCGGAGGCTTTATGAGTATAGAGTTTAAAGCTTCTTCATCAGAACTCACACAGTATCATGTTCTGAAGATTTGTCTATGGAATTTGTGTCTCTAAAATGTCCTTTACAATACTGACCAAATGAACTGAAGAACCCCTTCTGAACATTAGAGGAATTTTTTTTAGGTTTTTATCTATTGAAAGGCATCATTTAAAATACAAAAATGCTCATAAAATCATATCATTTTTTTAAGGATCATATTATAACGGAGCTCACAAGATTTGTGGACCTTATATCCAAAACATGAACTGGTTCAGCAGCAAACTGTTGACTGTTTAGGACTGTTGCTGGAAATCAAGGACAGTGTGTCTAGGCATATGGCCAAATCCATTTGGGGAAAGTACTAACATTTTTAATTGCTGCTACCTGCTGCAATAATAGGTGATGGCAGCCCTGCATAAGGAAACAAAAACTCACTGCTACATAATCATGAAATCATAAATTATTATTATGATACAGGATTTATATAGCACCAACAGTTTGAGTGGTGCTTTAAAATATACATGGAGACAGTACAGATACAATACAATTCAATACAGAAGGGTTAGGAAGACCCTGGTCATGAGAGCTTACAATCTAGAGAGTAGAGATTGCTCTGTCTTACCTGAGGATACACGAGGAGAGATGGTTCACCTATACCAACATAAAAGTTCTGCCACTTGAGCTCAGAGCATTCCTCTTTATCTAAACATTTATGATGCTGTAAAGTTGCACATCTTAAATTGCACCTCACCTGTCCAGTTAAGTATCTTGTGTAAACCGAAGTAAGGGATAGAGCTCCTCCTGCAGATGACACTGCAATTGCAATTTTATGTGCTATGGTAGTGTTACATCAGTTAGATACAGTGCTGGGACATGGTCCTTTAGTAGCCAAAGGCCACTAAAGTGGGCCAGCAGGCCAAAGTATTTCCCTTCCCACATACGCTGTGGACTACTTCGGTAGCATAAGTTGCAGTCTCATTCCATCACAGCTTCCAAAAATAAGGGAATTATTCCTCATTTCCAGATAGTGGGTGGAGCCATGCTAATCATTCCTTTTTGCCTAATTGGCCAACTGAACAGCAAGAACCTCAGCTGTATAGTAAGTGTTGTGTCAACTGACCATTGTCAAATGAGCCAGGTGGAAAATTGTTGGCTGCAGTCACTGTTGACGTGTAGTGTGGATGGGGGAATCAAGTGATATCTGTTATTCAACCCCATGGGACTGAATGAGAAAATTCTTAAAGTTTATGGCCAACTTTAGTTTGGACTTGGGACACACAGCTTATGGTAGGGTACCTACACAGTGTACAACTACAGCGAGGGTAACGGAGAGGCATCTAATTCAGAGATATAGTGGAATAGTAATGGCAGAAAAAGACCAAGTGGTCCATCCAGTCTACCCCTTTGCGATTTTTGTTTGTTTTTTATCCCTTTTTTAGTTTACATCTATGTTAGTCCCAAGCATGTTTAAATGCATTACTGTTGACGAACTCGCTACTTTTGCTGGAAGTCTGTTCCAAGCATCCACTACTCTTTCTAAAGTTAGTTTTTCTACTTTCCTCCCACTAGTCTGGTGCTCCTGATCTTAGCTTCATATTGAAAATACTGCGCCCTCCTGTACTCTATCCACACCCTTAACCACCCCGAGGGGGGGGGGGTGTAGGTGGACATTTATGTCTGTAATGAGGTACTAAAATATCCTCAGACATAGCTTGAGGCTGAAGAAAGGGGAAGTGTCAGACTTGGAAGAAAACCACTTCAAGTCAATTCAGATGAATGCTTAAAGCATCTTTCCCAATACACATATTTCCAAAGCACCCCTATATGCCACAATATTAGCTGCACCTCCATGGTGCAGGCATGATGCCACCGAAAGCAAATTGTCTTCCTGGTTTTTAAACTGCCTTGCACTGTCTCAAGTTTGATAGCAGGTCTTGTTCATAACTTTTTTGCCTTATGCTACCATTTTTAACATAAGCAATGCAATAAATTAAAGAGTATAACTCTAGAGCATCATAGACACCTTAAGTAATCAAAAGGTACAAATTTCTAACTTAGAGAAAATCAAGACGTTTACCTTTCTGTGGATGACAGATCGGCTTTCTGCTATGTCCAGGTGACCAAAAGTTCCTCCTAGTCTGAAGCATATTAATAGATTTCCTCTGGGAGGGAATTTCCAATGGCGTCATTCAAGAAGCAGGTATTATTATCACTGACCTGGGCATGCAATCACAGCACACTGCTGCAAAGGTGCAGCACACAAATATTCTTAGCAGGCCATGTCATGTTATTGCGTGTAACCAACATGGCTATTTATCACATAGTGATTCTACGTGGGGAGAGTGACATCATAATGACACATAGGGGTCTATTCACTAAGCTGCCAAAGGATCTAGCCGTAGCTTCGGCTGATCCTTGCGCTAGCTTCGGCCCCAGGACCCCTTCAGTTCAGTAGAAATGGAAGTGCTGCTGTACGAGCTACTCACTATAGCTCGTATAGCTCTTCGAAGTCGGCCGAGCGGTTGCACCCGCCCTCTGCTGCAATTCTCCATCAGGTCCCCACTACTGATTGACAGCAGCAGAGGGTGGGTACAATAGCTAGTTTGCTTTTGGCTATTGCAAATTTAAATAGCCAATAGGAATCTAGCAATGCATTCCTATGGCCAAATTTATTAATTTTTTTTGACAGCAGCTGAACCGCTGGCCAATAGAAAACAGTTGGGCGCACAATCTAGCTCCGCACAATCAGCTAGCTCCGCACAATCGTTTTCTATTAATTTTTTTCTACTTTTTAAAACTATTTTTCTGTTCTGCTCGGTCCCACAGAGAGACCGAGTAGAACAGCCGAGCAGCCTGGAGTGAATAGCCGAACAGCGTTCAGCTCACTTCGCTTTAGGTCGGTCATTCACTCGGCTGCTAGACCCCATAGTGATGCCACAGTGACACATACTGATGCCACTTGGGGAGAGTGGCATCATCTAGGGTTGCTAGGGATGAGGCAGTTGGACGGAGCTGGGAATTTGGGTGAGGATACCTTTGGGGGCTTTGTCATGGATGCCTTCAAATTATTGCAAAGTTGTCAGGAGGTGTTGGTGTCAGGAACCCAGATACAGGAGACTCGCCAATACAAAAGACACCTCTAAATAAGCAGACTGATTTGTTATGTACAGCCTCCTAGATAGTGGTAGCCAGCATAGGTAGAGTCCGTGGGCGAGGTAACCATAAGCGAAATCCGAGTCTCAATCCAATAACGTAGCAGAGGTCAGGGTGGGCAGCAAAGGTTCAGGGTCAGAAAGACAAGCCAAAGGTCAGAATAACTGTAGTAACAGGAGGACTAAGAGAGCACTCGGTACTACACTATGAAATACCGCAATAGCCAAGCACTGACTGTTTGGTTTGATTCAAATTTATACCCTTGGGCACTGAAGTGACATCATCCCTGGAGGCGAAGCTTCCTGTCTGCTGGTCTTCATTAGGCTGTGCAGTGTTTGGCACTGTCTCTTTAAGAGGTGTGTACATACAGGTGTCAGCAGCCAGAGAACTGCAAGGAGGAGCAGTTTGATGAAGGAGAAGAGGAGACACAAGTAGCGGTCGCTGAGACGAGACCCGTGGCTGACACCCCCAACGTGGACAGCTGGGGGGGGGGGGGGGGGGGAACCAAGGGAAGCAGGGGGG